>NC_066336.1:1492599-1725387 GCF_022539315.1 Serinus canaria | reverse complement strand
CCTGGGCTGGGAGCAGAGGGGCTGGGACAGCCCCAGGATCATTCAGGGCTGGGGGAGCTGCTGGTCCCTTCACCTCGGGGAGCCCCTGTGCTCCAGCTCCACAGCACTCCTGGATAAGCCACCCTGGCTCTCCTGTCCCCACAGGTGCAACACCCCCAGCATCTCCTGCTGTGAGAGGACTCCCCCCACCCTTTCCCATCACAGGCAGGGTCCCTCTGGATGCTGGGCTGGGGTCTCCCCACCTGTCCCCGGCTTCACCCAGGGATGGTGGAGCCCACTCACATCCCCCTGATGTGCTGCAGTGCTGCTGCTGGTGTGGCTGTGAGGAATCCCCTTTCCTCCTTCCCACCTCATTTTCCTTTCTCCTTTTGGAGGTTTTCATCTTCTGATTTTTTTTTTTCCTTTTCCCTCTCTCCCTTCTTCTGGAATCGCTCCTCACGCAGCGCTAACTGCTGAAGTAACACAAACCTGCTAAATGGTCCGGCTTTATGATGGCATAAAAATGATACTACAGAAGCGAGTGGGGCTTTATTAAACCCCAGGGAAAGGCTCCAAATGAACAGCTTGCTCTGCTCTTAGCTTCCCCCCCTCGCTTCCCCCCTTATTTTTAATAACCACTGGAATATAAACTACAGTTAAGATCCTGTGGACTAGAAGAGCGCTTGCAGCCTGGCATTCTCACCATCCTTCCCCCTGGATCCCTGTGTGCATCCCTCCCTCTGTTTCCTGCTGCTGGGGTGGGAGGAGGACCGGCAGCCTGGGCTAGAAAATGGATTTTGTAATTTAAAAGCTTTGCAAATATTTTTTAGGGAGGCTGTGGGTCGGGCCAGGTGTGTTTTGGGGGCTCCTTGGCCAGGCTTCCCATCCCAGTGGGAACCTCACTGGAATGCTGCTGGCAGTGGGAGGCCCTTCAGGAGTGGGGTTGGACACCTGTCACCTCTGGATCCTTGCAGGGAATTGACAGGAAGGGGATGAATGTCCCCTCCCCGTGCATCAACAGGCTCTGGGCATGGTTGGACCCCCATCCCCAGGCTGCCCCCTCCATCCCTGGGGTTCATCCCTGGGGTTCATCCCAGGCCTCACAGCCGCTGTGTCCTTGTCCATGGGGATGCTCTGGAGCTGGCTCGGGGTCTCCCCTCACCCTGACACCCCCCCGTGTCACCCCCCTGTGGGGAGGCAGCTGCCCCCTGTCCCTGCACCCACCGCGGTGGGCTCCCTGCTCCCAGCTCAGGTTACTTTTAATTATCCCGACGCTTGCCGGCTCCTAGGGAAGGTGCCTGGTTAGTGCCGAGGTGAAAGGCACTTTGGGTTACGGAAGGACACGCGGAGGCTCGCCTGTCTGCCGCTGAGGCTCATTTTGGACAGCATCTGTTCATTATTATGTGGTGCCTTGGCCGGGTGCCAGCCAGGGGAACTGAAAGCCCCGGCACAAAGCTCGCTTTCACCCGCTGCGGGGAGGAGGAGGAGGAGGAGGAGGAGGCACCCGGCGCTGGGCGGGGAGCCCGGGGACCCCCAAGCTAGGCTGATTCCTTCCCTCCCAACAGGGATGCTCCAGCATCCCGGGGCATCCCAGGCTGCTGCCTGCTGGGAGGTGTCATAGAATCATCATCAGACTGGTTTGGGCTTGAAGATCACCTTGTTCCAATCCCTTACCATGAGCAGGGACAACTTCCACTAGGAGATGTCCACCCCTGGGACTGCTGCTGTCCTGTGGGGTGGGCGTCAGCAGCAGAAGGGGGCTGGTACTGGGGTCTGTGTGGCTTTGTCACTTTGTCAGCAAGGGACTCATTCCTCCCCTCCCCAGGACCCCTGTGCCACTCTCTGCATCCCTCCATGCCCAGCTTGGAGGGCTGGAGCCTGGTGGCCCTTGGGCTTTTCCATGGGGGTTGGTGGCACTTGGTACACACAGCGAGCCAGTGATGCAGCAGCGATGCAGCCCAGCCCCTGCTCCCTGGGGCCTGCAGGGCTGAGGAGGTTTCCCAGGATGCTGGCACTGGGATGGCTCCACCCGGATCCCCTGGTGCTGCCAGACACCTGCTGTGGGGCTGGGCAGATCCCAGGGGTGCACCTGCAGCCTCCCTGGGCACGTGTCCCCTCGTGTGTTCCCTGGTGTGTTCCTCTTGTGTTCTTATGTGTGTTCCTCGTGTGTTTCCATGTGTGTTCCCTGGTGTGTTCCTCTTGTGTTCCTTCGTGTCTTCCCTCGTGTGTTCCCTCGTGTGTTCCCTCACGTGTTCTCTCATGTATTCCTCTTGTGTTCTTATGTGTGTTCCTTGTGTGTTTCCTTGTGTCTTCCCTCGTGTGTTCCCTGACGTGTTCCCTCACATGTTCCCATGTGTGTCCCCTCGTGTGTCCCCTCACATGTCCCCTCGTGTGTCTCTTGACATGTTCCCTTGTGTGTCCCCTCGTGTGTCCCCTCGTGTGTCCCCTCATGTGTCCCCTTGTATGTCCCCTCGTGTGTCCCCTCATGTGTTCCCTCGTGTGTCCCCTTGTGTGTTCCCTTGTGTGTCCCCTCGTGTGTTCCCTCATGTGTTCCTGTGTCCCCTCACGTGTTCCCATGTGTGTTCCCATGTGTATTCCCCATGTCCCCTCGCGTGTCCCTCACACGTTCCCTGGCGTGTCCCTGTGCCTGTGCCCGGGCTGTGCCAGGCTCCCCCCCCACGCTCAGCCCACGCCCTGCAGCAGGATGTGTCAGGTGTGCCAGGGCAGCACGGGAGGGACCCTCAAACACCTGGTGGCCGCTGCACCTCCCTCCCGGCAGCGTGGGCTGGTGGCAGTGTCCCCCTGTCCTCGGGGACCTTGGGGACAGCATATCTTGGGGACACAGGGTGTGTTTGGGGCTGGCTTTGAAGGCTGTGTGTGGCTGGGTGGGGGTAGCTCAGGCTGGGGCACTGAGCAGCCACCTTTGATTTACTTTGACGGGGGAAAAAAAGAAACCCCACCGAATCCAAACCCCACAAAACACCCCCCCAAAAATAAAGGAGGCAGTGGCACGGAGGAGGAGGAAGGCAGGGGTTGTTGGCAGGCGCCTGGCACGGTGCCAGCGCGGGGACGCTCCGGAGCAGACATGCCAAGCTGTAATTGCAGACAGGCTCATTTCGAGAGACGAGACGGTTATTTTTAACTCGCGTTAAGGTAATGCACTGATCTCCTGCCTGTGGGTTCAAAAGTTCACCCCTCCCTCTCCCCAAAACCCCCTTTGCTCGCCCGCCCCGTGGGGGGAGCTCTGGTCAGGCTGTGAGTGACCCCTGGGAAGCACATCCTGGTGCCCGCAGCCCATCAGCCGGGCAGCTGGCACTGCCCACAGCCTCGCCCTCCTCGGTGTCTCCCAGGGAGTCTGGCTCATCTCCTGTGGGACTGGGAGGAGGCTGCAGCCAGGCCAGCCCTGGGCTGTGGAGGAGACGGGCATTCCTGGGGCTGTGCCAGCTCCGTGCCCTGCCCTGGCGCTGCTGGGGCCCCCAGGGAATGTGCAGGGGATGGGTACTGCGTGCCAGGGTGCCAGGTCCTGCTGGAGCCCCGAGGGAAAGCCTTGCACTGCTCTCAGTGGTGGCACTGCCCTCGTTCCAGGTCCCCAAGCCCTGGTGACTGTGCTGCCCCAGACATCACTGGCATCTCCTCCAGCAGCCAGGCTCACAGGAGTGACAGGGCAATGGGGGGTGCTGGGACGTGGGTTCCCCCCTCCTCAGCCTCGCTGGGTGCCCCACAGGAGGGCTGAGCCTGCAGACCCCCCCTCTGGCAGGGGCAGCCCCTGAGCCCAGTGCTCTCAGTGCCATTCATTGGTGTGCCCACCTCAGCCTGGTTTTTCCTTAAAGCACATTGTGCAGTGCCAGGAGGGCATTTGGGGCAGCTTTCCCACCCTAGGACAGGGTGCCACGCCGTGCCAGGCTGGAGAGCCTGTAGTGAGCCTGGCACCTGCTCCCCAACCCTCTCCCCAAACCATCTGAAGGGAAAGCAGAGCAGAAACGCCCCAGAAATGTGTCAGGTTTGGACTTGTAGTGGCTGTGATTAATCCTTTCCCCCTGCCCAGCCTCTCCCAGGCGCTCGGCAGCCGGCGGGGATGCGGCTCCGGGGTGCTCCCGGCGTGTCCGGCCCCTGTCCCCAAACGCCCTCTCGCCCTGCCTGGTGGCGTCAGCGCTTTGCCAGACGGCCGGGAACTCCCTGCGTGCCTGAGATGGCTTTTGTCCTCGGCTGTCGCATGGCTGGGGCCGCCAGCTGCAGGTGCTGCCGGCTCGGCACTGCCCTCCCCTCGCACGGCTCAGGAGCACCGAGATTGGGGGTTGGGGGATCCAGGGGCAGCTCTGGGGGATCCAGGGGCAGCTTGGGGGGGATCCAGGGGCAGCTCTGGGGGGATCCAGGTCAGCTCTGGGGGATCCAGAGGTAGCTCTGGGGTAGCCAGGGGCAGCTCTGGGGGAGCCAGGGGCAGCTTTTGGGGAACCAGGGGCAGCTCTGGAGGATCCAGGGGCAGCTCTCGGGGGATCCAGGGGCAGCTCTGGGGGATCCAGGAGCAGCTCTGGGGTGAATCTAGGGGCAGCTGAGGCTCTCAGTGCTCCGTGGCATTTCGCCGCCCGCCCCCGCTCGCTGCTGGCCCTGCCGAGCCGATAAATCAGGGCCGGAGCCCGGCTGTGCGGGGTGGATGGTGCTGCCATTATCCCTGATGGGCTCCGTGGGGATGGCATAGCCTGGCACGGTGGGATCCTGGTCGGGCATTCCCGGGCTGTGAGCCTGGCAAAGCCCCGGGCATCTCCCGGCCCGGCTGGGATGTGGGAGCGCACACGGCCGCGGGTTTGGGCAGTGCCAGGGGATGGGAAGGGCTGCCCCGCACAGGGATGGGCAGTGGGGGTGTGGGGACACTCCTGACTCCAGACTGGCACCTGTGGATGCCAGGGGAGCGGGCACCACTCCATGGCACCGTGAGGTTGGAGCATCCCCGGAGCCTGCCCGGGCTGCTGGATGTGTTTGACAGTGCAGGGCTGGAAACGTCCGGGGAGGTGGGAGAGCCAGGGACACCGGGACTGCGAGCCTGCCTAGGACCCTGCCTAGACCCTGCCTAGGACCCTGTCTGGGACCCTGCCTAGGACCCTACCTAGGATCCTGCCTGGGACCCTGCCTAGGACCCTACCTAGACCCTGCCTAGACCCTGCCTAGGACCCTGCCTAGGACCCTGCCTAGGACCCTGCCTAGACCCTGCCTAGACCCTGTCTAGACCCTGCTTAGGACCCTGCTTAGGACCCTGCCTAGACCCTGCTTAGGACCCTGCTTAGGACCCTGCCTAGGACCCTGCTTAGGACCCTGCTTAGGACCCTGCCTAGGACCCTGCCCAGGCCCCTGCCCAGGCCCCTGCCGTGCCCTCCTTTGGCAGTGGTTCCTCCTTCCTGCGGTGGCCGCAGGGCCCTGGGAGCCCTCCCACCCCACGGCACAGCCACGTGGAGCTCTGCAGGCAGCTGGGAGTGGGTGCCAGCAGGATGAAGATGGGCAATGCCCGTCTGTGCCCAGCCTCCCCACCAGGTTTGGGCAGCCATCATCTCCTCCCTGCATCCTCCTTCCTGCCCCAGGTGCAATGGGTGTGCAGGATGCAGGGCAGGGATTCACAAGCTCTGTGGTGAGACAGACTTATAAATTTTGGCTTTTTTTTTCCAGACTGTCAAACCTATGCCTGTCCCAGGGATGTAAGACAGCATTTTATTGCTGCCTGCTTGATGGTTGTTCCCCTCTCCTCCGTGGCTGTGATTTATCTCTGCACTTTGCGCTGATTGGATTAGAAGTTTAAATGCTAAGGGTGCATAACAATATATTTTTCTTATTAATATTAAAAAATCATTATTGGATTTTTTATAGTTCTGTTTTGAATTGAATCCCCTTGCTTGATTTATTCTCTCTCCCAGAGTAGAATTTAATGCTAATAGGAACAATCATTGCTTTGTTTTGAATCTTTGACTGTTTGGAAAACTTTCCGTGCAAAGGGAAATTACAGCATTATTAAGAGTCCATTAAAAGAGGGTTTGCCCATTTCTGGCTATTACCTGTGAGCTAGAGGGAAAACAAAAAAGCCAAGACGAGAGTCTCTTCTCCAGGGTTTCTGCTCACACCCTTGCTGAGGTGCAAGGCAGTGATGGTTGTTAAATCAGCTCTGTTCCGTCTCAGGGATTGATTCCGGGTCCTGCTGGGCTGGTGCTGGGTGGTGAAGGTGTGGAGCTGGAGCTCACAGGTAAAAGGCAGGAGCTGACTGTGGGGCTGGGGGTAGCTCCTCTTCCCTCTGGATTTCATGTTTTTAAGGAAAATAGGAGAAGCAGGATGGCAGCTCCTGGCTGACGTGTGGCAGCGTGTCCCCAGCACTGCGGGCACCTGGCAGAGGATGCTGAGCTCCTCCTTGTGCTGCCCTTTCCCTGGGCATGCCAAACCCTCTGCCCATGTTGGGGGGGCCACCCAGTGCCCACCCAAGCCCTGGGACCCACCGTGTCCTCGTGGTTGTGCCCATTGTGCCTCAGGTTCCTGCAGCAGCGCTGGGCAGAGCCCCACGGGCAGCCCTGGGGAGCAGGGCCAGGCAGGTGGCATGGGGCAGGGGCAGGGGACAGGGTGCCAGGCAGGTGGCATGGGGCAGGGGCAGGGGACGGGATGCGAGGCAGGTGGCGTGGGGCAGGGGCTGGGGACACCATGCCAGGCAGGTGGCATGGGGCAGCGGCTGGGGACAGGTTGCCAGGCAGGTGGCAGGGGCTGGGGACAGGGTGGCAGGCAGGTGGCATGGGGTTTGGGACAGGGTGCCAGGCAGGTGGCATGGGGCAGTGGCTGGGGACAGGATGCCAGGTAGGTGGCAGGGGCAGGGGACAGGATGCCAGGCAGGTGGCAGGGGCAGGGGCTGGGGACAGGGCACCACAGCTGGAGATGTGCCTGGGGTGGGTGCAGCAGTGGGGAGCTGTGCCAGGCTTGGCACACAGCAGCAGGGCTGGCAGGGCACCACAGCCTGCCCGGGCATGGCAGGGCAGGCCTGGGCACCCCCGGCCCTGCAGCAGTGGGGGAGCAGGAGGGTGGGGTGTGGGGTGTGGGGGGCATAGCTGGGAGCGGCAGGAATGTCGGCCCCGGGCATGCAGGGGCTGCGTGGTTGGCATGAGCTTCCCTGCAGGGCTGTGCCGTGCCAGGCCACCACTCTGCACCCCAAAACCTGCACCTGGCACCCCCCACTCTGCTCCCCAAAATCTGCACCCACTATCCTGCACCTGCTCCCCGTGCCATGCACCCCTCACTGTGCTCCCCAAACCTGCAGCCCTAATCCTGCACCCTGCACTCTGTGCCTTGCTCTGCACACTCTACACCCCAGAACATACATCCTGCACCCCTCACTGTGCTCCCCAAACCTGCAGCCCTAATTCTGCACTCTGCATACTCTGCACCCCAAACCTGTGCCCCTAATCCTGCACCCTGCACTCTGTGCCTTGCTCTGCACACTCTGCACCCCAGAACATGCATCCTGCACCCCTCACTGTGATCCCCAAACCTGCAGCCCTAATTCTGCACCCTGCACTCCAAGCCTTGCTCTGCACACTCTGCACCCCAAACCTGTGCCCCTAATCCTGCATCCTCCACTCTGTGCCTTGCTCTGCACACGCTGCACCCCAAATTTGTGCCTCTAATCCTGCACCCTGCACTCCAAGCCTTCCTCCCCACACTCTGCACCCCAGAACATGCATGCTGCACCCCTCCTTTTGCTCCCCAAACCTGCAGCCCTAATCCTGCACCTTGCATACTCTGCACCCCAAACCTGTGCCCCTAATCCTACATCCTGCAGTCCAAGCCTTGCTCCCCTATCCTCTGCACCCCAGAACGTGCATCCTGCACCCTTGTTGTGCTCCCCAAACCCGCAGCCCTAATCCTGCACCCCGCGCTCTGTGCCTTGCTCCCCTCACTCTGCTCCCCAAATTTGTAATCCTGCACCCTGCACTCCAAGCCTTCCTCCCCACACTCTGCACCCCAAACCTTCAGCCCTAATTCTGCATCCTGCACTGTACCTTGCTCTGCACACTCTGCACCCCAGAACATGCATCCTGCACCCTCGTTGTGCTCCCCAAAGGCTGCACCCAGTCCTGCACCTGTCCCCCAGTCTTTGCACCCCCCACTCTGCTCCCCAAACCTTCACTTGTGCACCCCAGAACTGCACTCTCCTCCCTTCAGCATGCATTGTGCTCCCCAATCTCTGCTCCCTGCCCCCCAAACCCTGCCTGCTGCCCCCCAAACCCTGCAGCCTGCACCCCACCTGCCTGGACTCCCTCCCACGTGCACTTCCTGCCATCCTGCACCCCATACCCTGAACCCTGTGCTTGCTGCAAACCCCACAGCCTCACCCACGGCCTCTACCCCACAGCCTCACCCACCCTCTGCTCCCTCCTGGGAGAGCTCCACACCTTGGAGTGGAGGCTGGGGCACTGCCACCTGCCCCTGGGGGGGCACTGCCACCTGCCCCTGGGGGGTGGCACTGCCACCTGCCTCTGGGGGGGCACTGCCACCTGTCCCTGGAGGGGGCACTGCCACCTGCCCCTGGGGGGCACTGCCACCTATCCCTGGGGGGCACTGCCACCTGCCCCTGGGGGGGGCACTGCCACCTGCCCCTGGGGGAGCACTGCCACCTGCCCCTGGAGGGGGCACTGCCACCTGCCCCTGGGGGGGGCACTGCCACCTGCTTCTGGGGGGGCACTGCCACCTGCCCCTGGAGGGGGCACTGCCACCTGCCTCTGGGGGGGCACTGCCACCTGCCCCTGGGGGGATCACTGCCACCTGCCCCTGGGGGGACACTGCCACCTGCCCCTGGGGGGGCACTGCCACCTGCCCCTGGGGGGGCACTGCCACCTGCCCCTGGGGGAGCACTGCCACCTGCCCCTGGGGGGACACTGCCACCTATCCCTGCGGGGGCACTGCCACCTGCCCCTGGGGGGACACTGCCACCTGCCCCTGGGGGGGCACTGCCACCTGCCCCTGGGGGGCACTGCCACCTGCCTCTGGGGGGACACTGCCACCTATCCCTGGGGGGCACTGCCACCTGCCCCTGGGGGGGCACTGCCACCTGCCCCTGGGGGGTTTCCCAGTCAGCCCAGTGCACTGGGACACTGGGACACTCTTGCTGGGACTCTGTGCCCACAAGTCCCGATGTGCTTGGCTCTGCCCCGGCCCCTCGTGCTCTCTGGGTTACGGGGTGTCACGGGGGGAAGCCCTGAGCCCCCGGCCCCGTGGCACCCCAGCAGAGGTAGCTGGGATGGATCCCGGACGGTTCCGGGGGTGCGGTGCTGTTCCTTGCCGCCCTGGGGTGAGGATTCCCGCATTCCCGCATTCCCAGATTCCCAGCAGGGCGTTCTCAGGTGTCCTCCCACGTGCCAGCACTTCCTGGCTGAGCTTTCCCGCTGCCCATTCCAGGCCAGGCAGTTCTGGGATCCCGGCAGGATCCGCTCACCCTCCGTGCAGATTTTTTGGCCGAGCCTCTCCTGTTTTCCCTCCATCCCGGAGCCCGAGTGCAGCAGCCAAGGAACAGGAGGCTCCTGCCAGGGCTGAGACTGTCCCTGACTGGGGGGCTTGGAGCTGGGGACCCAGCGTGGGGGGACATGGGGTTACTACCAGGATGGGCTCTGGGCAGGCACCTCTGTGCCCACCCCGAGGTCAGGGACACCTCTTTGTGCCCATGTGGGACCCAGGGGACGAGCCCAGGGCTGGGGATTGGGCAGTGAGCCGGGGAGATGTGGGGTGCAGGGCTGTGGGAAGGCTGGGGTGTAGGGCTGAGAAATCTGGGGTGTGGACTGTGCAGTGTGGGGTGCAGGGCTGGGAAGGGGGTGCTTGCAGGGACCCCCAGTCTGGCTCCCCAAAGCTCCCAGTTTAACCAACAAGGTCCCAGTAAGGTCCCTGTGCAGTGTGGGGTGCAGAACTGGGAAGGGGCTGCTTGCAGGGACCCCCAGTCTGGCTCCCCAAAGCTCCCAGTTTAACCAACAAGGTCCCAGTAAGGTCCCTGTGCCGTGTGGGGTGCAGAACTGGGAAGGGCTGCTTGCAGGGACCCCCAGTCTGGCTCCCCAAAGCTCCCAGTTTAACCAACAAGGTCCCAGTAAGGTCCCTGTGCAGTGTGGGGTGCAGAACTGGGAAGGGGCTGCTTGCAGGGACCCCCAGTCTGGCTCCCCAAAGCTCCCAGTTTAACCAACAAGGTCCCAGTAAGGTCCCCAGCTGCAGGGGTCTGGGGCAGGACCCCCCCAGCCAAGGTGCTGAGGTGGTTGCTCGCAGGGGACAGATGCCTGGGGTCCCCTCCTGCCTCACTGAGGCACCCCCATGGTGACACAGCCCCAGGGGGACAGGGCCAGCAGTGGTCCCTGGGACCCCGCTCCCTGTCCCCAGCCCTCCCCACAGCCCAAATCCTGCTCCTGCGTGGGGACAGTGACCCGAGGGCTGCAGCAATTCTACTCCCAGCACGGCTGTGGGGGTGCTGTGGGTGGCACAGAGGGGGGTTTGCCACCTGCAATCTGCTGCCAGGGGCGGGGGTGGCACGGGCAGGTGCCCCCACCCTGTGCCTCAGTGTCCCCCTTGTCACTGTGCCAGGGATGGGGGACTGAGCTGGTTTTGCTGCCTGGCTCAGGACACCCCATTTTTAGGGGGTCTCTGCACAAGGGCAGCTCTTCCTGCAGGGCTGGGTTTGCTCCGGAGCGGGTCCCACCCTGCCGGGAGCCGCGGCGTGGGGAGCAGCGAGGGGTTAAACGCACCAAAGCCGGTGTGAAACTTTTGGCTGGGGAGCTGCAGGCAGAAAGTGCATTTGTAGCCGCAAGTGGCTGCCTTGAAGACGATCCAGATTTGTCTGGGAGCCGTCTGCTGCTAAAACCCTTTGATCCACTTACTCCTCCCCGGGGAGCTCCCTGCAGCTCTGGTGCTAATGCCCCCGTGGCGACAGGGGCTGGGCTGCCAGACGGATGCAGGGGAGACCCCCCCCTCCCTCCCTCCCGCTGCCAGGGAAGAGAGCAGCCGCTAAAAAATGAGGGGGGAGGGGGCAAAAATAGAGGGATTTGGGGATACAGGAGTGATGGCACCAGGCTTAATGTGGGGGGTGCAGGGAGTGGGAGAGGAGGGTTTGGCTGTTCCTGGGCTGTGGGGAGGGATGGAGGGATGGGGGTATGGAGAGTGAGGGGATGGAGGGATGGAGGGATGGAGAATGAAGGGAGGGAGGGAGGGATGGAGGAGGTTTGGCTGTTCCTGGGCTGTGGGGAGGGATGGAGGGATGGAGGTATGGAGAGTGAAGGGATGGAGGGATGGAGGAGGTTTGGCTGTTCCTGGGCTGTGTGGAGGGATGGAGGATTGAGGGATGTGGGCTTGGAGAGTGAAGGGATTCAGGGATTCAGGGATGGAGGAGGTTTGGCTATTCCTGGGCTGTGGGGAGAGATGGAGGGATGTGAGCTTGGAGACTGAAGGGATTCAGGGATTCAGGGATGGAGGAGGTTTGGCTGTTCTCAGGCTGTGGGCAGGGATGGAGGGAGCATTGCCAGGTGATTCCCAGGATGCCAGGGCTCAGGGGGATGGTGGTGGTGTGGTGGGCAGGGTTTGCATTGTTGGTGTCTCCCCAGAAGTGCTGATCTGGGGGGTCCCAGCCCCAGAGCTGCCTGCCCCAGTGCTCAGTGGGCAGATCCTACTCAGCAGCCAGACCTGCTGGGCTGTGGGACTCGGGGGGTAAAGTGGCTGAAAGGGGAAGCAGGAGAAGGCAGGAGGCAAATCCAGTGGGTTAAATGGGATACTGGCAGTCTGGGGTCATTGGGACTCTTTTGCTTTTACCACAGGAAGTATTTTAAGATTGGGAAGATGAAATCAGCTTCTGTACTGGACCTCAAATCACAGAATCCCAAACTGGTTTGGGTTGGAAGGACCTTAAAGCTCATCCTGTCCCACCCTTTTCCATGGCAGAGACACCTTCCACCATCCCAGGCTGCTCCAAGCCCTGTCCAGCCTGGCCTTGGGCACTACCAGGGATCCAGGGGCAGCCCCAGCTGCTTGGGGCACCCTGTGCCAGGGCCTGCCCACCCTGACAGGGAGGAATTCCTTCCCAATATCCCATCTAACCCTGCCCCCTGGCAGTTTAGTGGGAAATTCCCATTTTCCAGTGGGTGTCAGGGTTGCAGGTTGTACTCAGCTCTCCCACTTGGGCGGCTCCATCTCCCACCCTCCCCCCAATGTGAAGACCCCGCTGTGGATGGGTGTCACCCTGTGCCTGTGTCACCCTGCAGGTCCTGGCAGGGCAGCAGTGCTGTGCAGCTGGGACAGCAGCAGTGCTGGGGCTGGCATGGTGCTGAGCCTGGCACTGGGCAGGGGACACCCCCTGCACCCCCATAACACCCCTGGGTGAGTTAGGGATGGGTGAGCATCACCACAGTGTGTGCCCAGAGCAGGGTGGGGCTGGGGGCAGCATGGGGGGGACAGTGATCCTGGGGGCAGGATGGGGGGACAGTGACCCTGGGGGCAGGATGGAGGGACAGTGACCAACTGGGCAAGGTGAGGGGGACAGTGACAATGTGGGCAGGGTGAGGGGGAGACTGTGACCCTGAGGGCAGCATGAAGGGACAGTGACCAATTGGGCAGCATGGGAGGGACAGTGGCCCTGGGGGCAGCATGGGGGGGACAGTGACCAATTGGGTAACATGAGTGGGACAGTGACCTCCTCCCTCCTGGAGTTGGCACTGGGATCTGTGCTCAGGAGGGGTTCGGGGGGCGCTGCCAGCAGCCGTGACCGAGCTCGTGGGAGGGGAAAATCCCATCCAGGCGCCGGTGGAGCCGCAGGAGAGGCCAGGGGACGGTCACGGCCGGGGACAGCGGGGCTGGGGACGGTCACGGCCGGGGAGGGCCGGGGCTGGGGACGGTCAGGGCCGGGGACAGCCGGGGCTGGGGACGGTCACGGCGGGGTGCAGAGGGCTCCGGGAGGGCTGCAGGGCTGGGATGGAGGTGTGAAGGGAGGCGAGCTGGGAGCGAACAAAAGCTGCATTGAGTGACAGAGCTCGGCCGCCAGCGGAGCAGGAGCCCGGCCAGGAAAAACAGCCCTGGAGCGGGGAGCACATCGTGTCCCTGGCCGCGGCCGCCGCGCTCGGGACATTCTGTAGCGGAGGAAGCTGGCGCAGGCACCGGCTGGCTCGGGCTGACCCCGGGGACAGCGCGGGGGCTCCCGGCAGCGCTGCCCCTGCCCGGCGGTACCGCGGTACCGAGCTCGGTACCGAACCTGAGACCCTGCCGGCTCTGGGTACTGTGGTACCGAGTCCGGTACCGAACCTGGGACCCTGCCGGCTCTGGGCACCGCGGTACCGAACCCGGTACGGGCACTGGGACCTTGCCAGCTCTGGGTACAGTGGTACCGAGCCCGGCACCGGCACTGGGACCCTGCCGGCTCTGGGCACCGCGGTACCGAGCCCGGTACCGGCACTGGGACACTGTCAGCTCTGGGTACTGTGGTACCGAGCCCGCTACCGGCACTCGGAGCACCGCGGTACCGAGCCCGGTACCGGCACTGGGACACTGTCAGCTCTGGGTACTGCGGTACCGAGCCCGCTACCGGCACTCGGAGCACCGCGGTACCGAGCCCGGTACCGGCGGTCGGACCCTGCCGGCCCGGGGCCGGCGCTGGAGGAGGCGCGGGGCGGGGATGCAGACGCGGAGCGGGCGCCGTGCCCAGGAATTCGAGGATGGTTTGCAGGCGGCGCTGCCCGGGCAGCAGCGGCTAATTCAGGCTAATTCAATTACAGCTCCGTGTCACGAAGCCGGGGCCGGCGGCTGGGGGCCCCGCGGGCAGGGGTGGCCTCTGAAGGGCTGCCAGGTGCCCCGGACATCGGGATGGGGTGTGTTGTCACCCCCAGCTCTGCCGGGAGACCCTCAGGCGGGGTGTTGTACCCGGACTGGCACCACAGGCAGGTGCCCACAGCCTGGGGGTGCTGAGGTGTGACCCTGGGTGCTCAGACCCCTCGGGGGGGGCTTCCAGAGGGAAAGAGTCGTGAGGAGCTGCTTTCCTGCAGGGAGGTGTGACTTCCCGTTCCTTCCACACCTCCTCCCCGTGCCTTCTCATCCTGGCATCCACCCCAGCCCTGCTGCAACCCCCACCTCCCAGGAACACCCTAAAATTAACATTCAGGGGGCTGTGGATGGGTTCAAGGCCCTGGTCCAGGTTCAGGGCGCTGCCAGTGCAGTCCAGAGCTGCTTTGTTCTGGTGCTCTGAGCACTGGCTCCTTCTGCCCGTTTTTGGGCATTTTGTGACACCCTCCCACCCAGACACCTTTTTTTGGTCGGTTTATTTCCAAGTGTCTGCTTCCTCTGACTGCCACACAAACCCCACTGGCACTGTGGACCTGGGGGAGGTCCTGGGCTGATCCCACAACCCGAGACACCCCTGTCAGTTTGTAGGGGATGGGTTACTGCGGGCTCTTGCTCCGGAGAGACCCATCAGCAATAAAAAACACTCCCGAGGGTGATGCGGGGCCTGGCCCAGAGCATCTCCTCTTCCCCCTGGCTGCAGGAGGGCCGGTGGCCCCATGGCCCGCGGGGCCGTGGCAGTGCGGGGTGGATCCCGATCCTCCTCGGGCGGCACCGGGACCGGCTGCCTCGGCAGCTCTGGCTGATGTAATTTTTGCCATTACCGATAAAACTGCTCCGCCTCGGGTGGCAAACTCCCCCAAGGCAGGCGGGAGGGGGTTGTTGTGTTCCTGTTGCTTTGCAGCAGCCTACAGGGATCCCGCTGCCTCCCCAGGGCGGCTGCCTGCTTCCCCTCCTCCTCCTCCTCCTCCTCCTCGGGCTGCCTGTGCTGGCTGTGTCTTTCCCGAGCCATGCTGGGGGGGCAGAGGCTGCACCAGGAATTGCCTCAGAGCCCCCTGGCTCGTTGTTACCCCCGGTGCTGCTCGTTTGTGCCTGCTCTGGCAGCATTCCCTCATCCCGCTGCCTGCCCCGGGGGAGCATCCCTGTATCCTGCCAGGGACCCCTGCAGTGGCCGTGGCTGTGGCTTTCCTGCCACCCCGTGTGACCAAACAGCGCTCAGAGCGGGGGGTAACCCTGCCCGGGGGAATGGAGCATCCCTGGTGGCAGAGTCTGGGACACTGGGAAAAATCTTGAGGCGTCCCTGGTGCTTCCAGCCCTGGGAGGGAGCAGCAGAGGTTGTGATGGAGCTGGAGGTGGCACAGGGGTGCAGAGCTCCTGGGAGGGAGCTGTGATGGAGCTGGAGGTGGCACAGGGGGGCAGAGCTCCTGGGAGGGAGCTGTGATGGAGCTGGAGGTGGCACAGGGGGGCAGAGCTCCTGGGAGGGAGCAGCAGAGGCTGTGATGGAGCTGGAGGTGGCACAGGGGGGCAGAGCTCACTGGGAGGGAGCTGTGATGGAGCTGGAGGTGGCACAGGGGGGCAGAGCTCACTGGGAGGGAGTTGTGATGGAGCTGGAGGTGGCACAGGGGTGCAGAGCTCGCTGGGAGGGAGCTGTGATGGAGCTGGAGGTGGCACAGGGGGGCAGAGCTCACTGGGAGGGAGCTGTGATGGAGCTGGAGGTGGCACAGGGGTGCAGAGCTCCCGGGAGGGAGCAGCAGAGGCTGTGATGGAGCTGGAGGTGGCACAGGGGGGCAGAGCTCCCCCTCCGTGCTGTGGGCTCACTGCCAGCCCCTGCCCTGCTCTGCAGGGGGGAGCTGCAGCAACCAGCTTGGGGCACCTCCTGCATCCCTGCTGGGTGCTGGGTGTCCCCGGGGTCCCTGGGAAGATTTGATGTGCCTTGCCTCGGGCTGGGAGCAGGAGAACGTGTTCCGGGTGTTGTTTTTTGGGGAGCCAGGAGTTGGGGGGCAGGGAGAGAGTGCCCAGCCAGAGCTGGGACACGGTGGCTTCTCTGTTTCTGCTCAACAGCCCAGCAGGGCAGCCCAGGAGGGGTGACACTGTCCCCAAGGGGAATGTCCCCTCCTCGTTGTTGCCCCAGGGGGCTGGCAATGGGAGAGCCAACCTCAAGGCAGCCCAGGCAGGTGGCACTGTCCCCATGGGGAATGTCCCCTCTTTGTCACCTCACCAGTGGCCCAGGGGGCTGGCAATGGGAGAGCCAACCTCAGTGCCCCCAGGGTGTGTGCCACAGGGCACCAGCCCCTCTGGACTGCAGTGCCAGGCCCCCAGCCCAGCACCCCCCTCACCTGCAGGATGTCGCCTGCTGTTTCCCTGGCAACGGCGGCGATGGCATCCCGCACACCTCGGGCAGAGTTTCCCTGCCTCCCGTGCGATGTCATCGCTGTTTCCCGGGTAACCCAGCAGCCGGGAGCTCCAGGCAGGTACTGGGGGTCCCCAGCTGCCTCCTGCTGTGCCCAGCCTCTCACCAGACAGCCCTGCTGGGAGGGCCGTGCTGCTGGGGTGGCCTTGGGTGCTGGGCACAGGCTGGCAAGTCCCAGAGCTGCTCTTTCCAAGCAGGGATGGAAGGATGAGGCACCAGCCTGGCAGGAAGTGTCCCCATTTGTCATGGCACCAAATACCCCACAGCCACCAGCTTACCCCTCTCCCTGGTAGGATGGGGAGAGAGCTGTGAGCAGGTAAAAAACCCATAGTCGAGATAAGAACAGTTAAATAAATGAAATAATGGAATGAAATGAGAGAGGGGGGAGAGAGATAAATAAATAAATAAACTCCAATTAAAACAATAAACACAAGATCTCCCTCCAGCCTCTGCCCTGAAATTGGTGCCTCAATCCCCCAGTTTAAATATTGGGTACATCTTCCTACAGGATGGGATGTCCCTTTGGCCATGGTCAGCTGTCCTGGCCTGTGACAGAGCTCAGCCCCCACTCTGCTCACTGCAGGTGCCTCGTGGGTCTGCTGAGTGTGGGGAGCCTCAGGCAGCTCAGGGATGGAGGAAAAGCACGGCTTGGGGGCCCTGTGCCTGCACACAGGGCTGGGCACTGTGCCTGGGCTTGTGGGCACTCGGTGTTCCCAAGGGAAGAGCAGCCAAGGGATGCTGGCAAGGCTCCAGGGCAGCTGGGCGTTCTGGACTCTGCTGGTCACCTCGGGGGGCTGGTTTGGGCAGGAGGGCGCTGGGGAGGTGGGTAAAGCACCCAGGACAGGCTGGAGCTGGGGTGTTTGCCTGCAGCTGAGGGTGCCCTTCATGCCACGAGCCCATCCCAGCCCAGTGGGCAGCTCCCCATGCCCCTGAGCAGCTTTGCCCTGTCCCACCCCATGTGGCGTGTCCCCCACTCCCAGTGCACATCTCGGGGGTACCAGACACCCCCCAAACCCCACGCATCGGCGTTCAGACCCCCGGGCAGGGCAGGCTGGGAGCCTCCCAGGAGGGGCAGTTCCAAGAGCTGTCTCCAGCCGTGGCTGCAGAGCCAGGAAATTCCCGTGTGCTCAGCCCTGCCCAGGGAATGTGTTTGGATGAAACCCGAGCCTGCAGCGCCGCTGGCCAGCGCTTCCCGTGGATCCTCTGCTGAGCCCCGTGGGCTGGGCTGGGCAATGCTTTGGGCTGGTTTTGGAGAGCCCTGCTGGCAGCCAGCCCCTCTCCTGCACAGACACCCTTGGGAGCAGCGCCCAGGGGATCTAGCCCCCCGAAACCACTGAGCCCCCGGGGCAAGGGGGTGTCCTGGGGGTCCCCCTTTCCCCACCCATCAGTGGGGCTGTGCCCACGAGCGGGAGTGAGTTTGTTGGTGGTATCAGGGCTCTGTGGGGCGATACCAGGAGCCCAGGTGACAGCAGGGATCTGTGGGGTGACACCAGAGATCCATGAGGTGACACCAGGGCTCCGCCACAGACGTCGTGGGCAGAGCTGTGCCCAGTGGGTGCCCGGAGGCTGCTGGGTCCTGGCACAGCCTGGAGGGCACCGGGGTGTGTGGGAGGGCTTTGTCCCTGGCACAAGGACATTCTGGTGCACAGGGGGGCTTTGAGCCTACCCTTGGGCAGCTGCTGAGCGTGGGGGAAGGCTCCCCTCCTCCTCCTCCTCCTCCTCCTCCTGCCCTCCTCTCCTCCTGGCTCTGTGTGCTGGGACTGAGCACAGGCTGCTGGGACCCACCCGGGCTGTCAAAAAAGGGTCAGCTGAGCCAGCAGGGGTGGCAGGGGGCACAGGAGGGGGGCTGGGGATGGGGGGCACGGGAGGGGCTGTGAGTGTAGGTGCCCCTGTGCAGGGTGGTGCTCATTGTGCCATGGGGGTGTGACCGGAGCAGTGTGTGACACCCCTCGGCAGCCTGGGGACATCCTGGGCAGGGCTGTGACCCACCCGGGCTGCTGCAGGGCTGGGGGCTGTTCTTTCAGCCCCCTGGGATGGTTTTTACATGTCCCCGACCACACCTTGGCCCTTGGCTCCTGCCCAGCCCCAACAGGGGCTGAGAACCGCCCCCCCCCACCCCAGGGCACTGCCATGGGGGCTCCTGAGGGCACAGCTCCATTCCTCTTTACCCCTGGACCCTACACAGGAGCCACCCCAGCTGTGAGCCTCTCACCCCTAAGAGCACCCCCCTTGGGGAGACCCCCAGGGCACCCCAGGGTTATGTGAGGTGTTCACAGAATCATGGTTTGGGTTGGAAGGGACCTCAAAGCCCACCCAGTGCCACCCCAGCCATGGCAGAGACACCTCCCACTGTGCCAGGTGCTCCCAGCCCTGACCAGCCTGGCCTTGGGCACTGCCAGGGATGGTTTGGAGGATTTTGGAGGCTTTCAGTGTGTGCTGGCAGGGGGGCTCTGGCTCGAGGGCTGCCTGGGGACAGCAGGGCACTGGACAGCAGCTTGGGGACAGCAGGGACAGCCCAGAGCCTGCCAGGGCGCCGTGGGCTGAACCAGATGGACTCAGCCCCACCACTGGCTGGAAACTGCTCCTTATTTTCAGAGATGTTTTTTAAATAGTGCTTCTTGCCACGTTTCTGCACAGCGAGTCCCCGTGGTGAGGATTTTCTCCCTTAGAGGCATCACTGAGCTCTCCCCTGCTCCACCCTCTGCAAACTGGTACAAACCTGCAAACGGGTACAAACATTTGTTTGCTGGAGCAGCTGGGATTTTAAATTTTTTTTTTTTTGGAATAAAACTGTTCCATGAAGAATCTCCCAGTCAAGGGCAGTTGGTGGCAGGGATGTCCCTGCTGTCCTGGCCACCCCTCTGGTCCCCATCCACTCAGGGCTGAGAGCCCTGAGTTCTCCCAAACCTTTGCCATCTGTCCTTGCTGGTGATGGGGTGGAATCTCTTGCAGGAGGAAATTCCTCCCTGGGAGGGTGGGGAGGCCCTGGCACAGAGCAGCTGTGGCTGGCCCTGGATCCCTGGCAGTGCCCAAAGCCAGGCTGGGACAGACCTGGGACAGTGGGAGGTGTCCCTGCCATGGAAAGGGATGGGCTTTAAGGTCCCTTCCAAACCATTCTGGGATTGTCTGACTCTATTTGAGAAGCAAAGGCCCTTTCCATGCATGGCCAGAGCAGCTCCTCATCTCCAGGAGCTGCCCTGGGGCTCAGGGAGCCTGTCCCTGCCGGGGGAGCTGTCCCTGCCGGGGGAGCTGTCCCTGCTCAGGGAGGTGTCACTGCCGGGGGAGCTGTCCCTGATGGGGGAGCTGTCCCTGCTGGAGGAGCCTCTCCCTGCTCCAGCAGCCCCGTGGGGGTCCTGGTGGGACACAGGTGGTGGAGAGGGCCTGGCTTTGCTCCGTGGTCCCTTGAAAGCCCCGTGGCTGCAGGGCACAGCACAGAAGGGCTCGGGGCACCCCTGGGGGGCTGGTCCCCCGGGGAGGGGATGGGGGCAGGCGGGGAACCCCCGGAGCAGAGTGGGGGAACAGGGTGGAGGGGACACGGGAGAACAAGGGGGACACAAGGGGACACGGGGGACACGGGGGGACACGGAGGGACATAGGAGAGATATGGGGGAACACAGGGAGAACATGGGAGAACGAGGGGGGGAACAGGGAGGGAACACGGGGGGACATGGGGGGGATATGGTGGGGATATGGAGAGAACAGGGGGGACACGGGGAACACGAGGGGGTAGATGGGGGGACATGGGGGGGATACGGGGGACAAGGGGGACATGGGGGGGACACGTGCCTCTGCCCAGCCCTCCCCGGCTCGCTGGGAACAGTCCAGTTCGGAGGCAGCTCCAGGCTGGAAATCTGGCCAGCCCTGGTGGCACAGGCAGGGCAGGATGAGGATGATGAGGATGAGGATGAGAATGAGGATGGGGCTGGACTCCCCGCCCCGGCTCTGGGGCTCCTGCTGCTGCCCAGCTCGGGGGGCTGCGGTGCTCAGAGAGCTGGGCAGGACGGAGACACGGGGGTGACATGTGGCTGTGTCCCTGCCAGGTGACCCAGAGGCGATGTTTCATGGCACCACACCCTCCCCCGGGTGTCTGAGCATCGCCGTGGGTCACGGGGTGGTGCGGGCTGAGCGCTGCTGCTCCCCCCCTCCTCCCGCAGGCGGTGAGGAGGAGGAGGAGGAGTAGGCGGTTTCCTCCTGGGAACAGCCAGCTCCTCTGCCTGCTGGGGCTGGACCCCCCCGCGGGGGCTCTGCATCCTGCTTGGGGCACCTCTGGCATCCCTGCTGGGTGCTGGCTGTCCCCGGGGTCTCGGCAGGATCTGATGTGCCTCGCCTCGGGCTGGGAGCAGCTCGGGGCTCTGTGAGCACAGACAGGGGTGCCTGGGGGCACTGGGACGCCGCTGTCCCCAGCCAGCCCCGGCGGCAGCAGGGACATCAAGCGGTACCCGAGGAAAAGGGAGTGCTGCTGCTTTAATGATTTGGCTGCGGTGAGAACTTGGTGAGGAGGAAATTGAACCCAGGGGAAAAAATCCTGTAATTTCATGCAAAAATTGCACGGCGGCTCGGGGTGATTTACTGCAGCTATTTTGGTGGCCAGCTCTGGGGTGTCATTAGAGCATTACGGGGTAACAGAGGGTCCCCCAAGGGTCTGAGCTGGCCTCACCTGCTGCAGGGGGGTCTGGGCAGGCAGGGAGTGCTCTGGGTGGGTTTTGTCCCCAAAGGCAGGGGGGCTGATGTCCCTTAGCTGGATGTGGGCACCCTGCAGAGCTGTGCTGGCACCTCAGGCGAGCTGGGCTGCTGGGGCTGGAGCCCAGCCCTGGGCAGTCCAACCTTGTGCTCCCCCCTTGCTCAGCACCCCCTGCCCCACAGCATCCCCTGGGGCTGCCTGAGAGCTGGGTGGGCAGTGGGAGCTGGCACAGGTCCCCAGGGCAGTGCTGTGCCCTGTGGCACTGCCAGGTCCCCTGGCCAGCTGCCCGGGCAGGTGGTTCAGCTGCTTCCAGCCCTGAGGGTGAGCAGGGGCCCATGGCAGGGCCACAGAGCTGAGATGGGCAGCACACCAGCTCAGCTGGACCCAGTCCCTCTGGCACAATCCAGGCAGGGATACAGGACAGGCAGGAGGTGGGCAGGGGTCCTGGCTGTCCCCTGCCCAGCCCTGCAGTGGCACCTGCAGTGACCCCACAGCCAGGGAGGGTGTGGGGCCAGCCCAGAACCGTGGGGCTGTGCCCCTGGCAGGTACCTGGTGCCAGGGCAGCTGCAGCTGGGTGCTGGGTGCCCACAGCTCTGTGAGGCTGCTGCAGGAACTAGGGGAAGGCTGGGCTCTCCCCACACATCCCCCAGCCCCATAGGGGGATCCCCAGCTCCCCAAACATCCTCCAGCCCCATAGGGGGGTCCCCAGCTCCCCAAACATCCTCCAGCCCCATAGGGGGGTCCCCAGCTCCCCAAACATCCTCCAGCCCCATAGGGGGGTCCCCAGCTCCCCAGCCCTGCCCGTGGCCCTAGAGTGGAGTGTGTGCCTGCTCGTTATCCTCAGCCCTGCTCTGATCTAATGAGCCCTCTGGGGAGCCTGTGGGGCATGAGGGAGTGCTGGGGGATTGGCAGGGGTGTGGTTCTGCACACAGGTTTCACAGGGATCACTGCCTTCCTCATCATCACCCCTGGGCTCCTCTTCTGTCCCTCAGGTCACCCCTTTGAGGGTGGGCAGCACAGACTCTCGGGGTGGTGGGGCAGGACAGGGCTTGGCAGACACTGTGGGGTGATGGGACCTGTCCCAGCTGTGCTGGACCAGCTCTTGTGGCCCCTCCTGTGCTGACCCAGCCTGGGAACTGCTGTGGCTGGAGGAGAGGGTGTCCCTCAGAGCCCCAGCACTGCCAGGGAGGCTTTGGGGCTGCTCTGGCTCCATCAGGAGAGGCCCAGGGCAAGGGGGGTGTTTGTGCAGGCTGTGGTAGCTGGGTTGACCAGGCAGGTGTGGTGGTGTTCCCCAGCACTGAAATCACTCAGTGCCAGGCACTAGGTTCTGAACGCCAGCCAGCCAGCCAGCCATCCCATACGATCCAGCCATCCAGTCCATCCCCATCCTCCAGTCCAGGCCATCCACCCATACCCATCCAGCCATTCGCAGCCATGCAGCCATGCCAGCCAGCCAGCATCCAGCATCCATGCCAGCGCAGCCATCGCATCCAAGCCATCCAGACCATGCCAGCCAGCCAGCCCCCACCCAGCCAGCCAGCGCCATGCCAGCCAGCCTGCCCCGCCAGCACCCAGCCTGCCAGCCATCCAGCCAGCCAGCCAGCCAGCCTGCCAGCCAGCCATCCAGCCAGCCCCCTCCGCCAGCCAGCCCAGCCCATTGCCAGCCAGCCAGCCAGCCAGCTTGCCAGCCAGCCAGCCCCCCAGCCAGCCAGCCAGCCAGCCAGCCAGCCAGCCTGCCAGCCAGCCACCCCAGGCCAGCCAGCGCCAGCCAGCCATCCAGCCCGCCAGCCCAGCCAGCCAGCCAGCCTCCATATCCAGCCTAGCCAGCCACTCCAGCCAGCCAGCCAGCCAGCCAGACAGCCATCCAGTCCATGCCAGCCAGCCAGCCAGCTCCAGCCAGCCGCATCCATCATCCATGCCAGCACAGCCTGCCAGCCAGCCAGACAGCCATCCATCCATCCATCCAGCCCATCCATCCATCCATCCATCCATCCATCATCCATCCATCCATCCATCCATCCATCAATCCATCCATCCATCCATCCATCCCTCCATCCATCAATCCTCCATCCATCCATCCTCATCCATCCATCCATCATCCATCCATCCATCCATCCATCCATCCATCCATCCATCCATCCATCCATCCATCCATCCATCCATCCCCTTCCCCCCAGGCTGAGGTGCCCAGAGCTCTGGGAGTGTTTGGACGAGGCTCTGAGGGTTGTGCAGGTTGGGGTCCTTGGTGTTCTTGGGGTTCTTGGTGTTCTTGGAGTCCTTGGCATTGTTAGGGTCCTTGGCGTTGTTGGGGTGTCTGTGCAGGGCCAGGAGCCGCCCTGTTGATCCTGGTGGTCCCTCCCAGGATCAACAGGTCCCAGAATCTTGGGGGATTCTGTGGCTCTCGGAGCCATCCCCTGACCCACCTCTCTGGGGCCTGCTGGCTGAGCTGCTGTGACCCCACTGCCCACAGCGCTCAGTGGTGGTCCCCTGGTGCTGTGTCTGCCCCCCTGGGCTCAGGGAAAGCCATTCCTGGGCTCTGGGGCTCCCTGGGCTCTCCCCAGGGCAGGGGGACACTCCTGGCTCTGAAGGGGACACAGGGTGATGGCAGCTGGCTAAAATAGAGCAGCTGCCATGGCAACAGCAACAGTCCCAGGGCTGGGAGAGGTGTGCTGGGCCGTGTGTGCCACCTGTGCCACACACACTGGCACTCTGCTGCCAGCCTGGCCACGAGCAGTGTCCCCATGTGTGCCCTCCTTGCGGGGGGTGCAGGAGTCTCACCTGTGGGTGCTGATCCCCGCTCTGTGCCAGGCCAGGGGCTGCAGTGCCCTGGGGTGCCCTGGTGGCCCTGGCTGTGGGGCAGGTGCTGGGCACGGGGGGCTGCTGGGGGTGTGGGGAGCTGGGGGTGGTTGGTTGGTGGGTGTCAGTTGTGTCTCTGGTGGGTTTGGGAGCTGCCTGTGGTCAGCAGGGGAAGGGGGGCACCGGGGCAGCTCTGGAACAACCTCAGGTGCACACAGGGGTGAGGGGCACTCCGTGCCGGGGGCGCTGCACTGGGGGGTACACTGGGGGCTCCAGTGGGGTCAGACCCACTGAGAACCACCAGGATGTGTGGGGGAGATGGGTCAGGACCAGCACAGGATGGACACCACCCCAGGGACCCATCCAGCTGCACAGCACCCACCCTGGCTCTGAAAGCAGCCACAGCTGGGCACTGCCTGGGCTTGGGGCTGGGCATGGGGCTGGTGAGCCCTGGCACAGGGGCAGGGTGCTGCTTTCCTCCCTGGACCCTCCTTTCAGGGGAGGCTGCTGTGGGACACGTCACCCCCAGCCCCGGAGTAATTTTCTTAATTTTATTAAGATTCTTAATAAAAAATTAAGATTCTTAATTTTATTAAGATTTATTAGAAATAAAAATTCTAACTCAGTGCTGGTTGGGAATGGAACTAAACCATGCTAAAGTGAGTACCATTCCAAAGAGGCCGTTCTCACACACAGGTTTCTTTTTCTGCGACTTGGCTAATCCCCTTTAAATTCTCAGTTTTCCATTAGTTTGAGTTTGTGTTCTTGAGCATACCCATATAATTAAGTTTACTCTGAATTAAGATGAAAACTAAGAATAATTTTAAGAAGGATGTGGACAGGGGTTGGCACAGCCTGGCCCCACGATGGGGGACCCCAGCCCTGCTCCCCCATTCCCGAGTGTGGAGCTTGTCTGGAGCCACACGGCACCTTTGGGGGCTGTCTGTGCCCCAGGGGGCAAGGCTGGACCCCTGCCCGCTCCCTGACGGGGTGGCACAGGGGTGGCACACACAGAGGGGCACAGGGGTGGCACGGGGGTGTTCGGGGAGGGTTCAGGCACGCCATGCCCAGCTGTCCTGGGCTGAGCGCACACCTCGGGGGTGATTAGCGGTCCCTAATGAGCTGTCGGCGGCGCTGGGAGCGCGGTGGGGGGAGGCGGGGATGCTCCGGCCGTGCGGCCCCGGGCTCCTCGCGTGTCAGCCACCTGCCCCTCGCAGCTCTAATGGGCATTTGGTTCAATTAGCAGCGCGTCAGCCCCGCTCTGCTCAGCCGGAGCGCTGACCCGAACGCGCCGCCGCCGGCGAGACCCCCGCGGCGGGAGGCGGCTGCTCCCCCTGCCCCTGCTTCCCCCTGCCCTCCCCCTCCCCCTGCCCCTACTTCCCCCTGCTCTGTCTCCCCCTGCCCCTTCTCCTGCCCTCCCCCTGCTCTGCCTCCCCCTGCTCCTGCTCCTGCTCCTGCCCCTGCCTCCCCTTGCTTCCCCCTGCCTCCCCCTGTCCCTGTCCCTGCCACCCCCTGCCTCCTCCTACTTCCCCCTGCCCCTGCTTCCCCCTGCCTCCCCCTGCCCCTTCTCCTGCCCCTGCCCTGTCCCTGTCCCCATCCCTGCCCCTGTCCCTGCCACCCCCTACCTGGCTCCACGGGCTTCCCCTTGCTGGGTTCACCCACGCACGGAGAGCTGGCGTGGGTCAGGATGGTGTGGGGCTGGTGTGGATGGGAACAGTGTGGGGCTGGTGTGGGGCTCATGTGGGTCAGGATGCTGTGGATTGGGCTGATATGGGGTGGGCTGATATGGGGTGCCCTGATGGGGGGTGCTCTGATGTGGGGTGTGCTGATATGGGGTGCTCTGGTATGGGGTGCCCTGATGGGGGGTGCCCTGATGCCCCAGCAGGCACAGGAGCTGGTGGGGTGTCCTGCAGCTGCCTGCCTGTGGCACAGCATGGGGGTCCCCTCCTGTCCTCATAGGCCATCTGTCCCTGTCACAGGGGTGCCTGCCAGGCCCAGCTGTGGGCAGCACTGCCACGTGTGCCAGCTGCCCTCTGCTCGCCAGACAGGCCTGGGCACTGCTCGGGATGGCCGTGCCAGGGCTGAGGGCTGAGCTCAGCCAATGGTGACACCAATGCAGGGAGCAGGGCTGCCCGTGCCCAGGGGATGGTGCCAGGAGGTGGCTGAGCCATTTTTTGGGTGAATGTGATGCCTTTGGCAGTGCCAGCATTGAGTGTCCCATGCCACCACCCTCCCTGTACATCACCCCCAGGGATGAAGCCCCGTTGAGGCTGTTGGCAGCCTGTGCCCTCTGCAATATTTCCTCCAGCAGGGGCAATTTTGTTCTCTAAGGAGTGAATAAGGATTAATTAACCCCTGGAGCCGCCCTTGTGCTGCTGGCAGAGCTCTTGTTAGCGTCCCTGTCCCTGTCCTTGTCCCTGTCCCTGTCCCTGTCCCTGTCCCTGCTCCCTCCTGCCAACGGTGCTGAACCTGCACCAGGTAACAACCAACGGGCTCCTGGGCTGGGTGGCCCAGCAGCCTGGACACACAGACAGACAGACAGACAGAGAGCAGGTGTGGGGAGCAGCTGGGGTTGGGGTTTGCTTGGAAACCGCGTGGTGCTGGGCAGAGGGGAGGGGTGTCGCCTCAGGGGCAGCGGTGGGCACAGCAGAGGGGTGCAGGGGATGTGCCAGGGATGGGGAGGGCCCCAGAGCGCCTGGTTTGCTCTCCCCTCGCTGGCCAGGGCCTGCTCTTGCTCTTGGCACTCGTTTCCCCCACCCTGCTCTCCTCGGGGCACGCAGAGGGAGCTCAGCCCCACTCCCTGCACCCCGACACTCGTGTGCACCCCAGGCTGGGGTGGGGATGGGCACTGCCCGTCCTGGGCTCGGTACCCGTGTGGGTGGCTCATTTCGGGGCCCGGCGTTCATCTCGGGGGTCGATGCTCATTTCGGCAGTCCGGGGATGGCTTCCGGCTCCCCCGCACCATCGTTGTCATCCTCCCATCGCTGCCAGCTGCCCATTGACAGTCAAGGCACTCTCCCGAACAATGGGTCCGGCTAATCCCGTTACAATGGCACTAATTGCTAATCAGACCGATTTCACACTGCCGGCTCCCCTGACAATGAGGCTCGCCGGAGGAGGGCTCCTGGGGGGGCTCGGGGCTCGCTGGGTGCCCACGGCCCCCCCTCCGGCCCCGCAGCAGGGCCAGCCCTGGCAGACTGGCACCGCCACGGCACCGGGGTCTTCCAGCTTGGCAAAGCCTCCGGCAGCTGGCATGGGCTGGCACGGGCTCAGCCTCGTCCTGCCCTGGTGCCAGCCAGGCTGGGCAGGGGGTCCGGTGCACCTGCAGCCCTGGTGCCACCTCCAGCCCGCCCTTGTTCCCCAGAGCATCCCGGTCCCCTCGGCAGAGCTGCGGGGGCGTGCTGGGCCTGTGGTGCGGGTGTCACCCCTGGCACAGGCTGGGTGTCACCCCTGGCACAGGCTGGCTGTCACCCCCAGCACGGGCTGGGTGTCACCCCTGGCACAGGCTGGGTGTCACCCCTAGGAGCGAGCTGTGTGTAGCCCCTGTCACGGGCTGGGTGTCACCCCCAGCACGGGCTATGTGTCACCCCCGGCAGGGCTGTCTGTGAGCCCGGGCCGATGCCCTTGCCCGGTGCCATTTGGGGTTTGGGCATCGGGGGCTGCGGGGCCGGGTTAGCGGTGAGGGGCTGAGCCATCGGGACAGGCAGGGGGGACAGGGGGACAGGGGGGGACGGGCAGGGGCTACAGAGGGACAGGGGGGACGGACAGGGGGGCACAGCGTGGGCACAGGGCAGCAGCAGCCCTGCAGTGATGCTGCAAGAAGCAGTGCCAAAGGCGCCGCGGGGTCCCTGGGGCTGGCACCAACCACTCCTGACCCAGGGCACCCCCTGCCAAGGCAGCTGCTGTCCCCTGTGTACCAGGGGGACACTGCCAGGGGGCTGCGGGAGGCTGGCTGCCCGGGGGCTGCCCGGTGGCCGCGGGTGAGGCAGGTCCTGCTGCTAATCAGCTCCCGGCTGCCCCAGCCCCGCTCCGTGCGCCCCGAGCCGCGGGCAGCTGAGCGTGTCGGGGTGCTAATGAGGAGAGAGCCGGGTGTGCTGCACCTTGCACTTAATTGCTGCTGGCTTCTGGCTCTTAATGAAGCTCGGCTGCGGGAGAAGCGCTGCCTCTCCTCGTCTCCTCTCCCTCGGGCAGCCTGACCCTGCCAGCCCTGTGCCCTGCCTCGGGGGTGTGGGATGCCCTGTGCTCCCTCTGGGATGGGAGGGGGCCGTAGCAGAGGATGCTGAATGTCACCCCCATGCAGCTGTGACATGCCCAAAGCCCATCCCCTGTCCCCGTGCTCTGCATGGCAGCTCCAGCCCTGCTGCACAGGCTGCAGCATCTCCTGTGCTGGGCAGGCCTGGCAGTGCTGGCAGGGAGGGACCGTGGTCGTGGCAGGGTCCCCACTCCAGCCAGGGGCCCAGCAGTGACTGGGCATCACTCCTGCAAGCCCAGCCTTGGCATCCCCAGCTCCCCACTGTGTGTGGGTGCAGGGCAGTGCCGTGGGGCTGAGCTGGCTGGTGGCCCTGGCCCTGCCAGGCAGTGACAACCACGTGCTGAATGGTGGCTGGGTCCTGGATGGGAGTTTGGATCATCCTGTGGCTTAAGGAGAGGTGCTGGAAGGGTCAGGGGGACTCTCCTTGCTAGGAAGGCTGGCCAGGGCTCGACTTGCTGTGCTTGAAGGTGGTGAGCATTGGTTGGGCAGCTGTGTCCCAACCACCCCCTGGGCCCCCTCCCCAGCCGTGCAGGAAGGGGTTAATGGCTGGCCCATACCTGCAGTTGCATTTTAAAGATGTGAAATTAAAGCCCGTAATTTATTCTCCCCACACACGAAGGAGCAATTAGTTCTAAACACGGCTTAATCAGTCAGTGCGAGATTGATTTCTGTAGACTTGGATTTGGTGGCTGCTGGCGAGGAGCCAGCCTGGGAGCAATCTCCAAATAAATGAAGTGCAGAGAAGTAAGCCATTACATAATATGATAGATGAGGCTGGAGCTCACTTGCCTCTTCATTAGTATTCCACTGTTCACCACAACAGCACCAAACTTTCTCCCCTCTGCCGTGGGTTCCTCCCCCTCCTCGTCCTTCTGCCCCTCCTGCAGCTGGGAAGGGGCTGGGGAGGTGCCTCCCCTCTCCAGCAGCCCCTGGCCAGCCCCGAGAGCAGAGCTGGGGAAGGGTCTCTGTGCTGCACACTCTTCCCTGGGCTCTGCATCTTGCCTTTGTCCTCTGGGGAAACTGAGGCATGGGGAGCTGGGGTGGCATCCCTTGAGCTGCATGTCAGTAGGGAGAGGCAGGTGTCAGAGAATCCCAGGATGGTTTGGGTTGGGAGGGACCTCAAAGTTCATCCCATCCCACCCCTGCCATGGCAGGGACACCTCCCACTGTGCCAGGGACCCCTCCCACTGTGCCAGGGGCTCCCAGCCCCAATGTCCAGCCTGGCCTTGGGCACTGCCAGGGATCCAGGGGCAGCCCCAGCTGCTCTGGCAATTCCAGCCCAGCCCCTCCCCACCCTGCCAGGGAACAATTCCCAATTCCCAAGATCCCATCCAGCCCTGCCCTCTGGCACTGGCAGCCATTCCCTGGCTCCTGTCCCTCCATCCTTGTCCCCAGTCCCTCTGCAGCTCTCCTGGAGCCCCTTCAGGCCCTGCAGGGGCTCTCAGCTCTCCCTGGAGCCTTCTCCTCTCCAGGGCAGCACCCCCAGCTCTCCCAGCCTGGCTCCAGAGGGGCTCCAGCCCTGCAGCAGCTCCGGGGGCTCCTCTGGACCAGCTTTAACAGGTCCATGTCCTTGCTGTGCTGGGGATTGCAGGGCTGGAGGCAGGGAGGAATCCCCTGGCCCTGCTGGCCTGACAGGCATTTGGGGACAAGGTCTACATGGTGCCAACAGGTTGTTTAGGGCTGTGGTGGTGCTGATGTTCCCTGCATAGGGCACATGTGGAGGGGAGCACATCCTGAGTGGTGCCAGGTGGGGGAAGGGGCTTGGAGTCCCCTCCAAAGGGCTCCCCTCTGCCTGTGGAGCTGGTGGGGTGCAGGCTGGGATCTCCACAGAGGTGCTGGTTGTGCTGGGAGCATCCTGTGCTGGCTATGTGGTGGCCTTGGGCTGGGAGGGATGAACGGAGAAGCTCTGGGCCTGTGAATGGTCCTGACCCCGTCACTGCATTTGTTCCCTCTTCACCTTGTTCCTCTGCAGGTTCCTGCCAGGGAAGGAGGTCCCCTGGGAGCTGCCCTGGCTGCTGTGGGTCCCTGGGACCTGCCATGACAGGAATCGTGCCCCAGACAGAGCTGGGAGGTGCAGCAAGGGGCTGTGACCCCCAGGATGTGGGAGGGACCCGCCAGCCAAGCTCTCCCAGCCCCAAACCCTCGGCTCTGGGGGATGGAGCCCTGGTGTCCCACAGTGCCCCACGTACCCCCCAGCCCCGTGGGCCTTCCTTTCCTTCGGGGGTGCCATCCCTGCTGCTGACCCTGCCCCTGTCCTTGCTGTCCCCGCAGAACTCCATCCGGCACAACCTGTCCCTGCACACGCGCTTCATCCGCGTGCAGAACGAGGGCACCGGCAAGAGCTCCTGGTGGATGCTGAACCCCGAGGGCGGCAAGACGGGCAAGACGCCGCGGCGGCGCGCCGTGTCCATGGACAACAACAGCAAGTTCCTGCGCATCAAGGGCAAGGCCAGCAAGAAGAAGCAGCTGCAGGTGACGCAGGAGCGCGGCGAGGACAGCCCGTCCTCCCAGCAAGCCAAGTGGTCGGAGAGCCCCGCGTCCCACGCCAGCGACGAGTACGACGCCTGGGCGGACTTCCGGACGCGGGCCAGCTCCACGGCCAGCACGCTGAGCGGGCGCCTCTCGCCCATCATGGCCAACCACGAGCCGGACGAGCTGGAGGAGGACGATGGAACCCCCTCGTCCCCGCTGATGTATCCCAGCCCTTCCAGCACCATGTCTCCTTCCCTCAGCGCCCGCTGCTCTGTGGAGCTGCCCCGGCTGACCGACCTGACCGGCACCATCAGCCTGAACGAGAGCTTAGGGGAGAGCATGCTGGAGGACCTGCAGGATGGCTACAGCATGAGCCCCTCCCAGCAGCTCCCCCCGGCCGCCCTGCGCCAGCGGAGCTCCAGTTTCACCTTCAACTCCAAGTGCTCCAGCATGGGGGCCGCCTCCAACACCTACTGTGGGACCATCTACAGCCAGCCGGCCATGAGCCTCATGCGCCGCCTGCCCATGCAGACCATCCAGGAGAACAAGCAGGCCACCTTCTCGCCCGTCAGCTCCTACAGGAACGCCTCGCTGCAGGACCTGCTCTCCTCCATCTCCTACGCGCACAAGGAGAGCATGGTCCCGGGGGAGCTGCCCCTGCCGCAGGCCAGCCCCATGGTGCCGGCCCGTGGCCACAGACACAACCCGCTGCTGTGCGGGGGCGGGGAGCAGGCCTTGTCCTCCTACCCGCCCCACCCGGGCTCTCTCATGAAGAGCAACGCGTTGTACCACCCGTCACCAGCCGGCCACCACCCTGCGGTCAACACCAGTGCCTTAGCCAATCCTGTCAGCCTTATGAGCCTGCCCAGTGACTCGTGCAGCATGACGGCCGTGCCGCACCACGGGCACCTGCATCCCTACGCTAATAACCAAGGGGCACACATGAGCTTGCTGGATTCGCTGCAGGGCCCCTACCCGGGGGCCGTCCACCCCCCCGTGTTGGGCCAAGACAGGTTCCCAGCAGACCTGGACCTGGACATGTTCAACGGGAGCCTGGAGTGCGACGTGGAGTCGATCATCCTCAATGACTTTATGGACAGTGATGAGATGGACTTCAACTTCGACTCGGCGCTCCCGCCGCAGAACGGGCTCAACGTGCCCGCGCTGCCCGGGGGGCCACAGCCCACGAACCAGAGCTGGGTGCCCGGGTGAGCCCTGCCCCGGCACGGGCTCACCACTGGGAAGCCACGAGGGGAACATTGAGACTAACTTTTTTTTTTTCCTTTCTCTTCTGCCTTTGTTTGTTAAGATAGGGGAGAGCCATCAGTCTGAGCTTAAGGTCGAACACGAAACACAATCCGGAGAGTCAAATGTTGAGATGGGGGAGGACGCCCAGCCCCAGGTGTGCCCGGTCTGCAGGTCCTGCCAGCATCCTCTGGAGGACGCAGGGCAGGTGGGTGGGAGAGGCAGCCAGAGCCAGGCAGATCCAGGGGGGTAGCAGGAAGGGAAAGCCTTTCCAGACATCCCAGTGCCCCGTGGTAATGGTGCCAGTTTGATTTGCCCTTGGGCTGGAGGACGGAGTGGTGACAGCTGGTGGTGTGGGACACCCCCAGCACGGGCATCCCCCCTGGGGAAGAACTCTTCTCTGAGCCACCTTGGGAAGTGAGTCCTCTGGGCAGAAGTGTCAGGAGTGGGGACGCTGCCCCAGGGCAAGGGGGGGCTCATGGCCCCTCAGTCCTGGAGGAGATGGGAGCTCTGCTGAGCCCACACCCCCAGGCCAGCTCTGCTGGGTGTCTCCTGGTGGATCCAGGCAGGTTTCCTTACTGAGCAGTGAGCAGGGGGTGGTGATGGTCTGCAGCCAGCAGCCCTGGGAGCAGCATCTCAGCAGCCCCTGGGCCTGAGGGTGCAGGGGAAGCTGCAGTCCCTGCCCGGAGCAGGCTGGGCACGCTCCAGGGGGGTCCTGCTGGCAGTGAGGGACCCCTGGGCTGGAGGCTCGGGGGCAGCTCGCAGGGGAGGGGAGGGGGGCGTATTTATTTGATTTCATGCACTCTTTTGCCATTGAGTTTTTGCATTGGAAGGAAGAAAGGGTCGAGCTTAGGGAGAGGAGAGAGAGGCCATGGGCAATGTGTCCCATCACATGGCTCATCTTGGCTTGGCCATGGGGAGTGTTGGATGTTGAGGTGAAAGTCTGGGGGCTGTGATGTGGGCCATCCTCCAGGAGGGGCTGTGTGTGTGACAAGGGAGGGATCTGGTGGCCAGCCTCTGGATGCAGTGGGGTCCATCCTGCTCCAAGCTTGGGTGACCCACATTGCTCAGGGAGGTGCCACAGGGGCCCCAGCCAGGGCTGTGGGGCTCCTGGGGGGTCAGTTCCACCATGCCTGTCCCAGTGTCTCACTGCCCACCCCTGGGGTGCCAGGAGAGATGATCCAGGAGCTGTCAGCAAGAGGGGTGCACCCACCTGCCAGGGGCTGGGGCTCCATGGGGGTGGGGACCATGATTCACACACATGGTCCTGCTGTGTGTCAGGACCCCAGACTGACCCCACTCCATGGGGCAGGAGAGGGCCAGGGATGTCCCAGCCATTCCACACAGCTGCCAGGAGCAGCAGGGTTTGGAGGGGTTCAGGCTGGTGGCCAGCAGGAGAAACTGGTCTGGAGATGAGGCAGGGGCTGGGAGAAGGTGCTGGGAGCTGCTGCTGAGTCCCGTGGGGTCTCTGCTCAGCCATTCTTCCTCCTGGGCACCACAGGCTCTGTGACCCCCAGCCCCTGGCTTGCAGAGGGGTCAGTGCACAGAACCAGCACATTTTCCCAGCCCAGCTCTTCCCTTCCTGCCCCAGAGCTGGGTCCCAGCCAGCCACAGGGACAGCGTGGCTGCCCCGAGTCAGGGCAGGGGGACCCATGGGTGGCACCTCCTGCTCCTCTCCTGACCCACATGGCTGTGACAGAGGAGCGCTGTGTGCCACTGCCCACCTTCACCCGGGGCACAAGGCAGGCACAGTCTCTAAAGACATCCTTACAAGTTAATTAATTATGTTTACATTATTTGATCATGTACAGAATTTAATATATTCTATTATATATAATCTTTCTTGAATGCTTTTTTAAAAAGGATTATTCTTTGGTCAGGATCATTACTGCATTCCTTTTGTACACCACCTCTCCTTGCAGGCATCTTTCAAATCCTTGGAAACCGATTGCGAATGGCTCTTTAACCCCCAACCCCCCAGTCCAGCGCGTGGTGTGAGGGACCCAGAGGCAGGAGAGAGGGCAGCTCTGGCTGCCCTGGAGCCAACAGGGGCCTCTGCCCCCCAGGAAAGGGAGAAAGGGAAGGAGCCCTGGCTCCTCCAGGCGTCTGACCTCCAGGCACAGATCCAGCAGCACACCAGCATGCCGGGCAGCACTCGGGCAATGTGAGAGGGGATTCTCCCACGCTGGGGTCCCCGAGCCCCCTCTGGTGTTACAGACACTGGCTGGCCATCAATGTGATGGGGGAGCTGCCCAGGAGCAGGAGGGAAGTGTCCCCAGCACAGGAGGGAAGTGTCCCTGTGTCCCCAGCACAGGAGGGAAGTGTCCCCGTGCCCGCCGTGCCGCCCCGTGCCCCTGCCCCGCTGCGTGGGCACGGCCCCTGGCCAAGCTGTGTCGTGGTTCGTGACCGTGGGGTTGTCGTGTGTGCGGTGCAGTCGTGTTGGTAACGTCGTGTGTTCAGTCGTCCTGCGGGGCAGGGGGCGGCGGGGGCGGGCACGGGCACCCCCAGGGCGGCTGGGAGCCCGGGGACAGGGTGGCTGCAGGGCTGGGTGGCACAGCTGGCCCTGCCAGGGGACCAAAGGGCCAGGGCAGGTGAGGCCGTGGTGTCCAGGTGGGGGGTGGTGAGGGACTGGGGGTGTTGGGGCTGGCATGTCCTGGGGGTGGCTGGCGTGGCTGTGCCCCCCTGTGACTGTCAGTGTGGGGAAGGGGACACCAGGGCTTTGTGTCACTGCCTGAGGCTCCGGGTTCCCTCTCTGGAACCTGCGAGGCCACCTCAGGTCCCACCTCACTCCTCTGGGACCAGGAGCTCCCTCCCTGCTCCTGCCCTGCCTGGAGCCGCTCTGGGGGGACACCCAGGACCCCCCAGTTTGCTTCCCCTGGCGGTTTTGGGTCCGTTTCCCTCATATTTATAACTGTACAGACTGGGGGGGAGGGTCTCATCTCTCACACACATTTATTGTAGGCAATGGTAACTTTCTTGGTTGTGCTATTAGAGTTTGTGTATGTGGCAATGTAAAGAACTGTGTATAGTGCATTGTACAGCATATTTTCATGAATAAAATTGTTTTAAATATTACAAGGTGGGGCTGCTGCTGCTCTCAGTGCTTGTGTGTCTGGCTGAGAGGGGGGATGGTGCCCCCAGGTTTGCTGGGGAACATGGGGGAGTGACCAAGGGGGAGATGGGATTTTGGTGAAACTGAGCTTGTACCCGGAGCATGGGGGTGGTTGGGCTGTGGAGGTCAGAGAACCATAGAATCATCAGAGAAAAGGAGACTCAGGGGTGCCCCCATCCCTCTCACAGCTCCTGAAAGGTGCCTGTGCTCAGCTGGGGCTGGGCTCTGTCTGCAGGCACTGACAGACGCAGAGCTCACAGCCTCGAGCTGCCCCAAGGGAAATACAGGCTGGAGAGCAGGGAAAAGGTTTTACAGAAAGGTGAGAAAGTTCTGGAATGTTCTGCCCAGGGAGGTGGTGGAGTCCCCATCCCTGGGGGTGTTTAACAAAGCCTGGATGTGGCACTGGGTGAGTTGAGGTGTTGGGGCTGGGTTGGACTGGATGAGCTTGAAGGTCTCTTCCAATGCAGGGGTTCTGGGAATTCTGGGAATGCTGGGCAGAACGTTCCAGAACTTTACCACTCTTTCTGTAAAAAACTTTTCCCTGCTCTCCAGCCTGTATTTCCCTTGGGGCAGCTGGAGGCTGTGAGCTCTGGTTGTGTCAGCGCCTGCAGACAGAGCCCAGCCCCAGCTGAGCACAGGCACCTTTCAGGTGTGGCAGAGGGATGAGGGCAGCCCTGAGTCTCCTTTTCTCCAGGCTGAGCACCCCCAGCTCTCTCAGGGGTTCCTCTCAGGGTTTGTGTTCCCAGCCCCTCTCCAGCCTCATTGCCCCCTCTGGATGCCCTCAAATGTCCCGAGGTCCTTCCCAAAGTGATGGCCCAGAACTGGACACAGCACTCCAGGTTGGTCTCCTGGCTCTCCTGGTTGCACTGCAGCCCCCCCGTGCCAGGCACCCCCAGGCAGCTCCTGGGCACAGCCCCATTTCTGCATCATCCGTGGCTGTCCCCATGCGGAGGCTCAGCAGACCCGAGTGCTGACAGCCTGTGCCTGCTCTGCATGCTCTGACCTTCTCCCAGAGCCATCTCTGAATGCCACCATGTCACCAGCAGCCCACAGCCCTCGTGCAAGCCCGGCTGGCAGCCTGCTGCCAGGGTGGGATCTGATTTGTGCCAGAGGTTGGGCAGGAGAGGTCAGAGGCTGGGCTGGGCTGAGCTGTGCTGGGAATGCAGCCTGGTGTCCAAAGAGGGGCTGCAGTGGGGCTTGGAGCAATCTGCTTCAGTGGCATGCAGCAGTCTGAATAGCTGCTAGAATAGTCCAGGGTAAGGAAGCAAAAAGGATCTTTGCATAAAATCCACAGATGTTCTTTTCAGCCATGCAGTGAGATGTTCAGGTCCCAGCACCCACATGCAGAGGCTCTGGCTTTTTCTCTGCAGGGGCCTGGGGGCTGACCCTGCTCTGGGGCAGTAGAGAGGTCAGAGCTAATCAGGGAATAGGGAAGGAGTGGCTCAGGAACACAGGAACAGACACAGGAACAGGGGCAGGAGCCAGTGGGGTCTAACAGCTTTTTGAGGGAAGCTTCTTGTGTCTCCCAAAACCAGGGAATGCCCCCCCAGGGTCTCCACAGTGGAAGGTGTCCCTGCCTGGTCTCTTCAGGGCCCTTCCAAGCCAAACCATTCTGTGATGCTGTGATTTGCATCCCACAGTCAGCCATGGCACACGGATCCCCAGGATACAGCCAGCCTGTCATGCAAATTGAGGGCTCCTGGCTGCTGGAGAATCCCTGCTGTCCTGCTGTCCTTCTCTTTGGGAGTGCCCAGTTTAGGGTTCCTGGCTGCTGGGGAATCCCTGCTGTGCTGCCCTTTGGGAGTGCCCAATTTAGGGTTCCTGGCTGCTGGAGAATCCCTGCTGTCCTGCCCTTTGGGAATGCCCAGTTTAGGGTTCCTGGCTTCTGGGGAATCCCTGCTGTCCTTCCCTTTGGGAGTGCCCAGTTTAGGGTTCCTGGCTGCTGGAGAATCCCTGCTGTCCTTCCCTTTGGGAGTGCCCAGTTTAGGGCTCCTGGCTGCTGGAGAATCCTGCTGTCCTTCTCTTTGGGAGTGCCCAGTTTAGGGCTCCTGGCTGCTGGGGAATCCCTGCTGTGCTGCCCTTTGGGAATGCCCAGTTAGGGTTCCTGCTGGAGAATCCTGCTGCTCCTTGGGAATGCCCAGATTTAGGGCTCCTGGCTGCTGGGGAATCCCTGCTGTCCTTCCCTTTGGGAGTGCCCAGTTTAGGGTTCCTGGATGCTGGGGAATCCCTGCTGTCCTTCCCTTTGGGAATGCCCAGTTTAGGGCTCCTGGCTGCTGGAGAATCCCTGCTGTCCTTCCCTTTGGGAATGCCCAGTTTAGGGTTCCTGGCTGCTGGAGAATCCCTGCTGTCCTTCCCTTTGGGAATGCCCAATTTAGGGCTCCTGGCTGCTGGGGAATCCCTGCTGTCCTGCCCTTTGGGAATGTCCAATTTAGGCTTCCTGGCTGCTGGAGAATCCCTGCTGTGCTGTCCCTTTGGGAATGCCCAGTTTAGGGCTCCTGGCTGCTGGAGAATCCCTGCTGTCCTTCCCTTTGGGAATGCCCAGTTTAGGGCTCCTGGCTGCTGGAGAATCCCTGCTGCCCTTCCCTTTGGGAATGTCCAGTTTAGGGTTCCTGGATGCTGGGGAATCCCTGCTGTGCTGCCCTTTGGGAATGCCCTCCCAGGCATGAGCAGCCGCCCTGCAAGCAGCCAGGCCAGCAGGCAGGCACAGTCCCATCAGGGCTGGTTTCATGTGGCTGCAGGGATGGCTGCTCTGCACATGTCCCACCCCGAGCCCTGCTCTGCACATGTCCCACCCCAAGTCCTGCTCTGGGCTTTGGCAGGAAATGGGGGAGCAGCTGCGAGCTCCTGAGCCAGGAACAGCTGCACACAAGGTGCTGGCAGTGCCCCATGGCCACAGAGGTGCTGGTGGTGCCACTCTGCCAGCTCTTCTGGTGTCCCATGCTGCCAGGATGTGCTGGGAGCTGCTCAGGGGATGGACACCAGCTGGAGGTGGCAGAGCTGGGCAGAGACCTGGGCTCCAGTGAAGGAGAGACAGGGGTAGGACGGTGGGGATGGACGGAGACCAGAGATCTCTGAAGCCAGAGCTTGGAACTTGTGGCACTGCCTGTGTCCTGTCCCACCCCTGGAGGAGGACAGGGAGCTCAGCATCTCCGACAGGAGCCAGGGAAGAGGGAAAGAAGGAGATCCAGCTGTCCCTGCTGCCCCTGCTCTCCTGCCCTGTGCCAGCTCTGCCCTGCCTGCACTGCAGGAACATCCCTGAGGGACAAGGGACACATCTGGAGCCACAGAGATTTGTCTCCTTTGACAGGAGGATCTCTGTCAGCTGGGGCTGTGCCACTGACTCTTCACACCCCATCCCACTGGGACATCCCAAGGGCTGTGGGCTTGTCATGAGAGCATCACACAGAATCACAGAATTTCCAGAATTCCCAGAATCCCTGGGTTGGAAGAGACCTTCAAGCTCATTGAGTCCAACCCAGCCCCAACACCCCAACTCACCCCTGGCACCCAGTGCCACATCCAGGCTTTGTTAAACACCCCCAGGGATGGGGACTCCACCACCTCCCTGGGCAGAACATTCCAGAACTTTCTCACTGTTTTCCCTAATATCCAACCTGTATTTCCCTTGGTGCAGCTCGAGGCTGTGTCCTCTGGTTCTGCCAGTTGCTGCCTGACATTTTTCACTGTTCTGGGAGAGAACTCTGGAGAGGTTTAACTGCAGAGTGTGCAGCTTTCTGCCCCTTTGGAGACAGCAGCCCCTGTGTGGCCACCAATGCTCTCTGTGCTGCACCAGCTCCCTCTGCACGTCCCCTTTGTTCCATTAGCTCTGGGATGAGCCTGAGGGATGCAGCCCACAGGCACTGAGGTATCCCCAGCTGCAGCCAGGCCCTGAGGGGATGATGCCTTGTAAAGGCTGCCCTAGAACAGAGACCAGACTGGGCTGAAGAATAAAGCAGGGATTTATTCAAAGGATCTCCATGGACCCACCTTGGGCAGCACCAGAGCCCGGCCAGGGCTGCACCCAAGATGACCCAAAATGGCCCCAAAATGCCCGGCCGGGCACGGGGTCTGTCCCTGGGATCAGCTCTGCTCCATTCCCACCTTGCAGTTCATTGTCCCAGCCCAGCTTTAGCCCAGGCAGTCCCAGCCTTGTTTTTCTCTCTCCAGCCCACGGGGTTTGTGCTCCTGGGCTGAGGTTTGGCTCATTTGTCCTTGGTGCCCAGCTGGAGCAGGAATTGTTTTGTCTCCCTGCTCTGTGCACAGAGCTCACCATCCCATAATATGGAGCCCAGACCCACACACTAAAGCAAATCTGAAAAACAGAAAAGCCAAACCTGAGGCATCAGGGGCAGGAGCTCCTGGGCTGGGAGCCAAGGCAGGGTGCAGCACCCCCCTCCCAGCCCCACGGGCAGATGTCCCCACAGCTGCCCCTGGAGCATGAGGAGGGGACAGGGACAGAAGGGTGCAGACACATCAGGAGGAAAGCCTTCAGGAGCACGTGTCTGTCATAAGATAGTCCCTTGCAGAAATCTTGGAAACCTTAGAAAGAGTTTTTGCTCAATGTTATTAATTAAGGCAAAAGAATCCCCATATGGAAAGAGAAACAGTCAAGTTATATTTTTGCTAAATACTTGGCACCATATGGTAACATACAGAGAATTGGCCACATAGGCAGCCTGGAATATATGTTACCATATGTTCATATGTACTTTATAATTTCTTTGTTTTTGAAAAAGGGCATTGTCTTCTGGGGCAAAAATGAGCAGCCCACCCCAGGGAGGAGGAGAAACAGCACAAGCTGCTCGTGCTGAATGAAGCCCAAGGAAGCAACCCAGCCACCTGGCCTGGGGGCTGCCAGGAGGAGCAGCACCAGGGCAGGCAGAGGATGCTCCTCACCCTCCCTGGCACCCCTGGGCATGGGCTGCAGGGCTGCCACAGCGAGAGCAAGCTGGGCAGGGGGGTCTGTCCCCAGGAAACCTTCCCTCCCTGCAGGAAAAGAGAGAAAAGGTCTGCTGGGGAAGCCTGGAGACCTTGGGGAAGTGCAAAGATCCTTCATCCCCAGCCTGTGAGAGCAGCACCGCACCCCGGGGTGTGCCAGGGGTGTGCCAGGGGCGTGCCCAGCGCGGTGTCCCCGGAGGTGGCGGTGTGTGTGTTCTGCACAGGTGTGGCTCAGCGTGCCCCGCACACCCCGCGGGTGATTTCAGATCGCTCGGCTGCTCCTCCCAGCCCCCGAGGGGCTTGGTGAGCTGCCAGCTCAGGAGGAGCTCACAGGGAATGCAGCTCCAGCTGGAGCTCCTGGCACCAGGTGCTGGAGACTGCCACAGCTGTAGGGGTGGGCACAGGGGGCTCTGGGGCTGTGCCCACCTCTGCTGAGCTCTCGCTGAGCTTGTCCCCCAGAATAATTGGGCAGAGGGTCTCTCTGGGGGGGTCATTACCTGCTCAGGGAGGTTGGCAGGATGTCCCCAGAGAACAGGTCCTGACAGAGCAGAGTGCCAGGTGTCCCCGGGGTGGAGGGCAAGGTGCTGCCTCCCTCCAAGGCACTGGGGGCACCTGGGCAAAGGTGTCCCTGAGTTTGGCCCTGCTCAGGACAGCCCTAATCATTGAACAGGGGAATGGTCTGGGTTGGGAGGGGCCTTAAAGATCATCTTGTTCCACCCCTGCCATGGCAGGGACATCTCCCACTGTGCCAGGTGCTCCCAGCCCCAGTGTCCAGCCTGGCCTTGGGCACTGCCAGGGATCCAGGGGCAGCCCCAGCTGAACATCCCACCTAACCCTGCCCTCTGGCAGTGGGATGTGCTGTCACTCCAGCTCCTTGTCCAAAGTCCCTTCTAAGTGCCTTTTCCCCTGCTCCATTTCCCCTCCATCTGCCCTTCATCCTCCTCCAAGGACAGGCTGGAGCTTTGTCCTTCCCTCCCCTTGCCCAGCCCCAGCCCCAGCCCCAGCAGCAGCTCCTGGGGAATCCAGGATTTGATTCCAGGCCCAGGGCAGGGATTTGGTGCCTGTGGCTGCTGATTAAGTGCTGATTCTGTGGGATTCTGTGGGATTCTGTGGGATTCTGCTTTTCTGGGATGCTGCAGGAAGCTCTGCCAGGCTGGGGCTGTGCTGAGCACTGCAGGTGATGCCCTCTGAGTCCTCTTCCCAAAGCCATCAGCACCAAGCTGGACCCTCAAAAATCATTCCCTGGCAGGGCCTGTGGAGCCACAGCCAGGTGGGCAAGGCAGAGGTCTCTGCCAGCAGACACCCTGGCTCCTGGCACTGCCCTTGGTGCCAGGTGCCATGCCAGGCTGGGCTCTGCTGCAGACACACCTGGCAGGTGCTCAGCCCCTGCTGGGAACACAGAGCCCCCTCCCTGCTGAGGAGCTCCTCTCCTGGACGTTCTTGGCTCTCCTGGACGTTCTTGGCCCTCCTGCCCTGGGCACTCGATGCCAGTCATGGCTCTTGGTCCTGGAGGGTGAAGGCTGCAGGGGAATTGTGTATCCAGCAGGGAACAAGGGCTGCTCAGAGCTGAGGGGGTGACACCAGTGTCCCAATCCCAGACAGCATTCCCAGGGCTGTCCCCACTCCTCCTGAGTGGGTTTCTGCAGCCAGGGGCAGGAGCAGGGCTGGGGTCCCTCTGCCCAGGAGCCCCTCATGGTCTGCGTGGGCTCTGGCAGCTGCTGCTGCAGCTCAGGGGGTGCTGTGGGAACTCTGCCCAGCCCCGAGGTCTTTCCAAGGTTCTGACAGGCTTGGCTCATGCACAGGAGTGTGCTGGGGCCCCCAGCCCTGCTCTGCACCTGCAGGAGATGCATGAGGTGCCAGGGTGGGTGTGAGTCCCATCCCCACCTGCTGCAGGATGAGGAGGGCGATTCCTCTGCCCCCACCCACATGGGATGTGTTTTTTAGGGGATGAGCTTTTCCCCTCTGATCTCCCAGAAAGAGGAGGGTGGGCTGTGCCTGGGGGAGAGGGGCTGGGGCAGCACCCAGGGCTGGGCTGGGGTGTGGGGAGCACAGGGAGCCTGACCCTGAGCAAGGCAGCTCCAAACCTGCAGCCCTGCCTTGATGGGGGTCCCTCTGGGTGGTCCCAGCTGCACCAGGGAGGTGAGAAGAGGAATGGCTGGGTGTCCACCTGCCTGAAGAGACCCTTGGGAAGGGGAAACAGTCAGGTGCAGACACAGCCAGGGCTGAGCAGAGGCCCTGTGCCCTCAGGAACTCCTCAGCACAGAGCACAGGCAGGGTGCCCACCCTGGCAGGGCAGCAGGACCTCCAGGACCTCGAGGATCTCCCACCCTGGCAGGACCTCCAGCACCTCTCTCCCTGCCCCTCCAGGCACGGGCAGCTGCGAGTGAGCTCTTTGTGCGAGGGCTGGGTGGCTGTGGCTGCCCACCCAGCCTATCCCAGTGCCCTCACAGCCCACCCCAGCTCCCAGCCAGCCCACCCAGCCCTCCCCAGCTTCCTCCCAGTGCCCTCCAGCCTCCCCACCACCCACCCATCCTTCCCCACCACCCACCCAGCCCATCCCAGTGCCCTCCCAGCCTTCCCCACCACCCACCCAGCCCTCCCCAGCTCCCTCCCATCCCTCCCAGCCCACCCAGCCCTCCGCAGCCAGCCGGACTCCACACGAGCAAAGGCAGGCTTTGCTTCCAGCCCCACTTCTGAGCTCCCCCTCGGCTTTGGAGCAGCTTCATTAAAAGGAAACACAAACCAGAAGCAGAAGGAAGCACTTTTAAGTTGCTGGCAGCTTTGCCTGTCTGTGAGTTATGAGGTCTTGCTTTATTCATGGGGCAGGAAAAAAATGCTTATCTCCTCGAGTCCATTATGTTTCATTTGGAGCCCGGGTGCAGTCGGTGCTTTGGCAGAAATATCCCAGTGCCCTGCTCACCCTCCCCAAACTTTATCTCCCTATTTCATTACTGGGAGTTGCACTCGCCCCAGTTTATCAGTGGTGATGGAGTGGATTGCTGACTTCTCTGCTGTCCTAGCAAAAATGAGGATGGAGACATTCTGCTCCAGGTTCCTGCTATTTTCAGAGACCTTGGCTGCATGATTTATTCATAAAAAAGCCATTATTTATGCCAAAGAAAGAAGACAGAATGGGTTAGCTTTTTAAGTGCTTATAATGCATTATATGGTACCTTAGCCTGCCAGACATCATTTATAATTGTAGAATCCCTTAACCTCCTTTTTCTGTTTTCCCTACCCTTCACATCAGTGCAGAGGGTGATAGCAAACTCGGTAATTAGCAGAAGTTGACAGATGTGGCAAGGAGAGGTAAGGTGAAATATCATCGAAGGAGACGTTTCTCCAGCACCTCAAGTGAAGGAAGACCCTCCCTCCTCCCAGCCTTGATCTGCCAGCACAGGCAGGGCTGGCAGGGGGATTAGCTCATGGGGCTGACTCTGGGGTCCAGCCAAGCTGCTCACCTGGCCTTGGTCTTTTCTGGTGGCCTGCAGATCTCCCACCTGGCTGCTGTCCTGGGGATCCCATCCCTGCCTCTCCTGGGGAGCCCATCCCTGCTCTCCTGGGGATCCCATCCCTGCTCTCACCTGGGGAGCCCATCCCTGCTCTCCTGGAGGAGCCCATCCCTGTTCTCCTGGGGAGCCCATCCCTGCTCTCCTGAAGAACCCATCCCTGCTGTCACTGCAGAGGAGCCTTGGGTTCCTGCTGCTGCCACAGGAGCTCCTGCCCTGGCCATCAGGGCAGGGATTTGCTGAGCCACAGCCCTTGGCAGGTCCCTGCTCCTCTCACCCAGGCCCCAAGCCCCCCTTCCTACGCTTGTGCCCAATGAGAACAAATCCCAGGACAGCATCAGCCAAAAAACCAATGCCCCAAACCTGCAGATGTGGAGTGGAAGAGCAGAGAGGCTGTGGGCTGAGGCTGGCACAGCTGAGGGCTGGAGCAGCAGCTGCACCATCACAAGGCCACCTTTTGTCACTCTTGAGGCTCTGCTGTGCTGCTCCAGGTGAGAGCAGGTCCCACCCGAGCTCAGCTGGGCAGTCCAGGGCAGCCAAAGTGCTCCTTGCTCCCTGTTCCTGCCACCAGCCCCAGCTGCACCAGCTCCAGCCTCCAGAGACCAGCCCCTCCTGCCAGCAGGGCTCTGAGGGGACTTCAGGCAGCTCACAGGGCCATCAGGGGTGGACAAGCCCTCCAAGATCATCAGTCCAAGCACTCAGCTCTTTCCTGGGCCTGCTGCCTGGGCCTCTCATCCCTGCTAAGGGCCTCATCAAGGCTGAAAGCAGTGGGAAAGGGATTTCTATCCCAGAGGAGAGCTCAGCATGCCCAGTATAACCCATCTGCAGTGGGTGTGGATGTGATTTTAGAAGCAAATTTAAATCCCAGCTCTCAACTCGGAGTGTTTGGGACAGGCTGGAGTACCTGTGCCCAGATTGAATGGATGCAGGGAGGGAAGGGGCTGGTTTTCCACAGGGTGGGGGCCAGGGGGGCTGCCCAGTGGGTGTAATGAGATGGCCACGGGGTCACAGCCCCCCCACCAGCTCACCCCAAATTTGGGGGGGTTCTGCTGTGCTTGTTCCCACCTGGAACAAGACGCCCACGCTCCGGACTGTGAGACAAACCACAAGAAAAACAATTAGTGATGGAGGTGAGAGGCAGCCTTCCCCTCCGGGCTGGATTCAAGGAGGAGAAAATCCCCATTAAAAGGCAGTGCCATTTCCAAGCTTCTCGAGTTCAAAAGCAGAGACAGAAATCTCAGCTCTGATTTTGCTTTTTAAGCCTAAGATAAATAAAAATGTAAGAGACGGGAAATAATGTAATGTAATCATCAAGGAGAAGAGAAACCAAAGGCTCGGCTCTCACACGCACACGCAAATATAAACACACACGCAGAACACATTTTAAAACCAATTAAAATCCCTTTGCAGAGAAAGCTCTTTCACCCACTCTCTGGGATGCAGGCTATCTGCTTCCTTGGCGCGCTGGATATGAATAATTAAAAGCTAAACATATGTTAAAAAATGCAAACAGTACATGATCCTGGAAACTTCCTCTCCTGATTATTATTTCCACAAGAAAGCTGCTAAATGGTTATAAAACTCGAGAAATGCGCCAACCTTGGCAGCTCATGTGATTCCCTGCTCTGGCTAGGAAGGAGTTAAAACCATTTGGCAGAGACTAACCCATTAGGCCTAATAATTATGAAATTATAGAGGTACTCAGGTGACTGTTAATTTCACACATACTGTTCAGCTCGGTGGCTAATGAGAGCCTGAAGAACTCAAGTGCCTCATCTTTCTTGTTGAATGGTGACCTGCAATTAATGAGCTTCTGCAAGAAAAGGCAGCATTTTGCACTTGGGGCTAATAAGATGGCTTTTGTGCAGCAGCATTGTGATACCAGGAGCTTTCGAATGAAGATTAAGAACTTTTCTCCTTATTTATTTATGAGCTCTACGCAGTCCAAGAGACCACACATGCAGAGAAGCGGCCCTGGTGTGAGTCTTGGAAGAAACTTAAGAGCACAGTTGCTCCAAGGCAATGGCAAAAATCCTCCTTCTCCTGCACTGGGTAGTAATGAGAGGGAATTGCAGCCCCCCATCCCTGGAAGTGTTCAAGGCCAGGCTGGATGAAAGCAGCCTGGGATGGTGGAAGGTGTCCCTGCCTGTGGGAGGGGGGTGGGATGGGATGGGCTTTAACCCTCTGATCCAAACCTTTCTGGGATCCAGGATTATCTGAGCTGAGCTTTAACCCTCCAGCCCAAACCACTCTGGGATCCAGGATTCTCTGAGCTTTAACCCTCTGATCCAAACCTTTGTGGGATCCAGGATTCTCTGAGCTGAGCTTTAACCTTCCGGCCCAAACCTTTCTGGGATCCAGGATTCTCTGAGCTTTAACCTTCTGATCCAAACCTTTCTGGGATCCAGGATTCTCTGAGCTTTAACCCTCTGATCCAAACCTTTCTGGGATCCAGGATTCTCTGAGCTGAGCTTTAACCCTCCAGCCCAAACCACTCTGGGATTCCAGGATTCTCTGAGCTGAGCTTTAACCCTCCAGCCCAAACCACTCTGGGATCCAGGATTCTCTGGGATGAGCTTTAACCCTCCAGCCCAAACCACTCTGGGATCCAGGATTCTCTGGGATGAGCTTTAACCCTCCAACCCAAACCACTCTGGGATCCAGGATTCTCTGAGCTGAGCTTTAACCTTCCAGCCCAAACCACTCTGGGATCCAGGATTCTCTGGGATGAGCTTTAACCCTCTGATCCAAACCTTTGTGGGATCCAGGATTCTCTGAGCTGAGCTTAAACCCTCTGATCCAAACCTTTCTGGATCCAGGATTCTCTGAGCTGAGCTTTAACCCTCCAGCCCAAACCACTCTGGGATTCCAGGATTCCCTGAGCTTTAACCCTCCAGCCCAAACTTTTCTGGGATCCAAGATTATCTGGGCTGAGCTTTAACCCTCCAGCCCAAACCTTTGTGGGATCCAGGATTATCTGGGCTGAGCTTTACCCTTCCAGCCCAAACCACTCTGGGATTCCAGGATTCTTTAGGATGAGCTTTAACCCTCCAGCCCAAAACTTTCTGGGATCCAGGATTCTCTGGGATGAGCTTTAACCCTCCAGCCCAAACCTTTCTGGGATCCAGGATTCTCTGAGTTAACTGCAGGGTGATCACCTGTGGTGGGAAGGATGGGGCAGAGGGGTTCAGGAGAAAGAAACAGCCCAGGGCCCCTTTTCCATCCTGGGTTCTCACAAAGACCCCAAAATCAGCCCCTTCTGTGGCCAAGCACAGCTCCTGCCTTCGTGACAATTTCCTGAAATCAATCCCAGAGGTTTCCAGAGGTGCCAGTGCATTTTCTGGCTGTTTCCAGAGCTGCAGAAGTGCTGTGAAAAGTGCCTCAGGAAGCCCCAGGGCTGCAGCTGCTGGGCAGCAGAGCCAGACCCCAGGCAGCCCTGCCCAGCTCAAACAGAATCACAGAATCACAGAACCCCTGAGGCTGGAAGAGCCCTCCGAGACCATCGAGTCCAACCTGTGACCATTCCCCACCTTGTCACCAGCCCAGAGTGCCATGTCAAGTCATTTCTTCTCCAGGAATGGTGATTGAAGCCCCTTCCAAAGCCTGACCACCCTTTCAGTCAAGAAATTCTGCCTAAAATCCAGCCTGAGGCCGTTCCCTCTGCTCCTGTCCCTGTTCCCTGGAGCACAGCCCGACCCCCCCGGCTGTCCCCTCCTGGCAGGAGCTGTGCAGAGCCACAAGGGCCCCCCTGAGCCTCCTTTGCTCCAGGCTGAGCCCCTTCCCAGCTCCCAAACCCAATCTGGCTGCAGCTCTCCAAGCACTGACATTTGTCAGAATCCAGGCTGTCCCTGCCCTCGCTCTGCACAGTTATTCTTGGTGGCAGCATTATCATAATCATTATTATTAACCCCAATTTTATCTTGGTGTCACTGCTTGCAGTGACATTTGCTTCCTGCTCACACAGGGAGCTCTAACCCCCCTGGAGCTGAAGCCAACCAGCCCCTCAGGGTGTTCCCACCCTCACCTGTGTCAGAGCAGCTCAGAAATGCCTCCTCCCACAGCCCTGGTGTTCCCCCTCCTCCAGGTGACCCTCTGGCTCCTGCTCCAAGCCCAGGCATTCACAGAGGGAGGAGAAGCTGGACCAGGACACTGGGGTGTGGAGCAGGGATCCAGGAGGCAGGGGCTGCTTCCATGCTCCTTTTCCAAGGGTGGGGAGCCCAGCCTGAGGAGGTCTGGCTCTGGTTTGTGTTCCTGCAGCCTCTCCCTCCTCCTGGAGATCCCAGCAGATCTGCCAAGAGTTTCCCACCTGTTGGAGGAGATTTCTGGGCACCCCAGCAAGGTCTGGTTTTCCATGGGTTTATTCTTGTGCTGCTTTTCCAGAGTGAGCTAAAGATGGTGGGTCCCAAGTGTCTCACAGAATTCCCGGAACCCCTGGGCTGGAAGAGACCTTCAAGACCATCGAGTCCAACCCAGCCCCAACACCCCAACTCAGCCCTGGCACCCAGTGCCACATCCAGGCTTTGTTAAACACCCCCAGGGATGGGGACTCCACCACCTCCCCGGGCAGAACATTCCAGAACTTTCTCACCTTTCTGTAAAACCTTTCCCTGCTCTCCAGCCTGTATTTCCCTTGGGGCAGCTCGAGGCTGTGAGCTCTGGTTGTGTCAGTGCCTGCAGACAGAGCCCAGCCCCAGCTGAGCACAGGCACCTTCCAGGAGCTGTCAGAGGGATGGGGGCAGCCCTGAGTCTCCTTTTCTCAAGGCTGAGCCCCCCCCAGCTCCCTCAGGGCTTCCTCTCAGGGTTTGTGTTCCCAGCCCCTCTCCAGCCTCCTTGCCCCCTCTGGATGGGTTCAAACATCTCAAAGTCCTTCCCAAACTGAGGGCCCAGAGCTGGGCACAGCGCTCAGGGCTTGCCCTCCCCAGTGCCCAGGGCAGAGGCACAATGACCTCCCTGCTCCTGCTGGCCACACCATTCCTGGTCCAGGCAGTCTCTCAGTCCTTGACAATGCACAGAAGAAGTTTGGGTTGGAAGGACCTTAAAGATCACTGACAGAAGCTGTTGACCCTGCTCCAGCACATCCAGACTTCTTTGAAACCACCGAGTGCAGCTGTGCTTTCCTTGGCCCCAGTTTCTCTCCGAGGCTGCAAACAGAGCACTCAGGTCCTGACAGGTCCTGGCAGGTCCTGGCAGGTCCTGGCAGGTGCCTCCTCACTGTAATGCTCTGCCATTCTTTCTACAGTTTATCCTGCTAGGCCTTGAGACAAGAGCAAACCTCTGCCCATGGCACAGGAGAGCCCAGAGAGCCCCACCCTGGCCAGGCATCATCACCCCCATCTCTCCCACACTCCTGGGGTGCCCCAGCCTCACTGCATCCCTTCCCCTCCCGTGGGGACCTGCAGGGTGACTGCTGCCAGCTGCCAGAGACAGACAAGTGTCACATCAGGGGGAGCTGTGCGTGCTGAGGGCCGGGGGGAGGCCGTGGCAGCTGTCAGGAGCTGGCACTCGCCGCTCCTCGGGTGCCCTTTGGTTGTTTTGCCTTCTCCTCTCCCAGTCAATCACGCAGAGGCACCCTCGGCCGGATGCAGCAGGGAGGGGGCACTGGATGGATGTGACAGGGAGGGTGACAGCTGCCACCCTGCCGGGCTGGGCTGAGCAGGGGGGGCATGGGAGAGCTGGGGCAGGGTCTGAGCCCTCTGCCAAGGAGCTGGGGCAGGGTCTGGGCCCCCTGCCAAGGAGCTGGGGCACCAGGGGCTCCTCCTAGAACCATAAACTGGTTAAAACCATAAACTGGTTAAAACCCTAAGCTGGTTAAAACCATAAACCATGGCTGCCCTTTGCCTCAGTTTCCCCATCCACCTGATGTGAGCTGTCCCAAGGGAATGGAGAGAGCAGCAGGACCTTTCCCTCTGAGATCCCTGCAGCAGGCAGGGCTGAAGGGTGCATTTGTGTCATTTTTGTGCATTTTTTGGTCATCTTTCTGCATTTTTGTGTCATTTTTGTGCATTTTTGTGCATTTTGGGTCATTTTTCTGCATTTTTGTGTGGCCAAGGAATGCTGAAGAAACAGAGGTGAGACAAGGAGGCCCCTCAGGTGCACAGAGCCCTGCAGGACAGCAGGGACACTGCTCCAGGGCAAGGGCAGACCCTTGGGGCAGAGCCATGTAGGGTGGTGTTGTTATAGGACACGAAATAAAACAACCCAAACATGCAACTCTCTAAGGTAAAAAAAAATGAGTTTTTTATTTCTGACTTTTTATAGTTTTTTAATGGTTCATTTATAGATTTCTGAAAGTGACAGTGGGTTGGAGGATGACAGTGCCACCTTTCTAATGACACTGGCCAAACCCACAGCTCATCAAATTTCTCTTCCTCTAGAAAAGAATGCGAACCAACGAGTTATTTACATAAAATACATTTAAAAAGTTCATTACATGAACGTAAACATCAGAAGGCTTAAAAAAAACTTGACAAAACAGGGTGGCAGGGTGGAGGGAGGGAGCCCCTGTCAGCGAGGGCAGGACAAAGCCCTGCAGAGACTGCAGTGCCTGGTGCTCAGAGGGAGGCTGAGAAGTGCTTTGATTGCAGCCTGTAAGTGCCTTCATGGGTGTCCTGGGCTGACTGTATGATGCTTTTATCCCCAACTGTCTGTTCTGTTTATGCTGAATAATAAGTTTTGCACCTTTAAGACTTGTTCCAGAGAGTGAAGAGGGGAGAGAAGAAGCTGAGTTTGTTTTCAGACACTGCACTCACTCCTCCACATTCCTGCTCCTGGGCTGTGCTGTCTGCGGATGGACAGACAGCAGGACAGAGCTCTCCTTTGTTTTAGTTAGTTTTAGCTGGCTGAGGCAAAAAACTTCCCTGGACTGCAGTTTTTTTCCTTTTTCTTTTTCTTTGGAGCTGTTTAAACCTGCTCTGGACTGAACACTGGATGTCAGAAGCCAGGACATCCCTCTGGCTGTCCTGGATGGCCCCAGCCCCTGCCAGGGGGCTCAGAGACCCTGGCACAGAGCCCAGGACCCCTGGGATTTTGATTCTGACCCATGGAGCAAATCACCACCTTTATATGAAGAATTACAAGTCCAGAGAGTTTAAGTAGAAAAATAGTTAGTTTGTCACAGGGTGAAAAGTAAATTTTTGGGGTTTTAGAATGGGGGCTCGGGGTCTCATGATGGAAGAATTTGGGTGTGCCCTGTCCTTCTTCTTTCTTCTTCCCAGCCTCCATGTTCTGGGTGATGGTGGCACTTTTGGATTGGTTTGAGGTAGAAGCTCACTGTCTAACACAGGTGATGGGGATTGGGAAGTTATGGTAAATATTGTACAGGTAGTTTTTGGTATAAAGATGACACCAGGGTGCCTCAACCTGACCTGACAGACAGACCTCAGCGGGTCTGGAACATAAACTTTAAGGAATTTAGAGATTTTATAGGAACTAAGATTTTAGTCAGAGATAAGCTTTATTGGAGTTAATTAAAATTAATGGGAGGGCCTTGATGAAGTTAAGACTTAGAAGTTAACTAATAATTGATTGTTTGGTGAGCTGGGTTTGTGATGAAGAATACAGGAACTGATAAATGGCTTTAGGAACATCAGACAATTGTGGGGCTCCTCTGCTCTGAACCCAGCTGAGGATGGGAATGGGAGTTCTGCCAAGGGCTCATTGTCAGATTTGCATTGAGAAGGCAGAAAAGTCAGAACGAGGAAGATTTCATTTACTTCCTCCTTTTGGGACCCCTCCCCATGAAAGGGACCAGGACCCATTTGAGGAACAAACTGCACATGCTTAAAGCTTTTGAACTAATTAGCAAATGGGGAATGGGATGTGCCAAAGTTATCAATATGCATTTGTATTTGGGTATTCAATACCTGTACAGATAAAAGGGCTCTGTGATCACCTGTAAATCACAGTGTGTGTTTGGAACCTATCCCACAATAAACACACACTTTGTAGCTTTAAACTGTCAGAGAGTTTTGGGATATTGGTACTCGATCAATATCCATATTGGGAATGGGATGTGCCAAAGTTGTGAATTTGCATTTGCAGTTTGAGTATTCAATACTTGTGTAGATAAAAGGGCTCTGTAATCACCTGTAATTGGGGGTGTGTTTGGGAGCTATCCCACAATAAACACACAGTTTGTAACTTTAAACTGTTAGAGAGTTCTGGTCTGTCACAGTTGGATATCGGTATTAGATCAATATCCATATTTTTTTCAATAAATCAGGTTGGAGAAAGAATGTTGTAGATAAGCAAAAAAAAAAAAAAAAAAAAAAAAAAACCAAAAAAACCAAACCACCTTCAGAACGAAAACAGAAGAATCCTGACTCCTTCTTCGGCTGCTGGGCTGGGAAAAGAGACTTGTATGGATCTTGGGGTCTCTGTGACCAGCTGAAATCCCGAGACCCAGCAGAGCACCGGCAGCTCCACCTGTGGCCACCGGGCCGGGCCTGGGCTGTGGCATTTCCAGCACCGGAGGGACTGATAAGAGACTGATAAGAGACTGAGTGAGCCGAGCTGCAAGCCGGGGAGGGGACTTTCTGAGTTTGTCACCTCTTTTGGAGCAGCAAAGGGTTTTATTGTTTAATATTGCTTAGGTTTTATTGTTTAATAAACAGGTTTTTTCCACTTTTCTCCAAGGAGGTATTTTCTCCTGGACTGGTTGGGGTGAGGGACAAATTGAACCTCCTTTTTTAGAGGAGCCCCTTTGGGGGTTCTCTCCCAAATTTGCCCTGAACCAGCACAATGGGGATAAAATCCCAAGTTTTATTGGTTTTTTTCCACTTTTCTCCAAGGAGGTATTTTCTCCTGGACCGGTTGGGCGAGGGGCCACTTGAACCTGCTTTCCTCCCTTTGGGGGTTCTCTCCCAAATTTGCCCTGAACCAGGACAATGGGGATAAATTCCCAGGTCCTAAAGGGCCCTTTAATCTGGCTGTGCAAGGCAGAGCAAGGAGCAGGAGCTGGGGCAGATCCACGGGAGATGGGCTGGGAAATGGGGCCGGGGTTGATGGAGGCAGAGAGAGGGGAGTGAGCACCCAGGGATGGCTCAGAGCAGGGCTGCACCCCGGGCAGAGCCAGCCCGACCCAGGGGGTGCAGAGGGGCTGCCTGGAGGACACTCCCAGCACAGGTGTGGTGGGGACAAGGCCATGCAGCCCCGTGACACGGGTGGGGAAACTGAGGCACGGAGGGGCAGATGTTGAAAATCCACCCAGGTGGGCAGGGAGGGCGGGGGGTTTGCACACAGGGATCAGGTGTCTGTGCTCAGGTGTGTCCCCTGGCAGCTCAGTGCCACCTGGGGCACCCCAGCGTAGCCCACCTGGCCGCCATCTGTCACGCCAGAAGGGCACAGGTTTCCTGTAGCTCCTGTGTCACATCTGCCAGCCCTGTGGACGTGGCTCAGGTCCCCCTGAGCTTCTTGAGTTGCACCAGGCACCTCTGCCAGGGCCTGGGCTCCACCCCTCCCCTGCAGACCCCGCTTTTGGCACAGTAATTATTCTGCACAGACTCTCGGATGAGAGAGCCCCTGTTTCATGTGGCTCTCCCCAGGCACTTCATTACAACAGCCCGACATGAGGAGTGCTCTGATCCCAAGCCCCTGGCAGGCTCCCTCCTGCCTCTGGAGAGCTGGTGCTGCACGTGTGGCCGCTTCCCCTGGCGGCACAGATGTTCAGGCAGGACATCTGATACAGCAGGATTAGCTCAGTTGGGTAATGAGGTGCCTAAAGACTCAGGTAGCCCTGGCTCCTGCCAGGTGCTCGGGGCTCTGAGCCCTGCAGGGTCCCTGTGGGTCAGACACTGCTGGGAAATGGGGCTGGTGGGGTGGAATCATCATGAAATCATGGCAGAGATGTGCAGTGCTTTGTGTCAGGAGGAATCTTACAGATCATCTCGTGCCACCCCTGCCATGGCAGGGACACCTCCCACTGTCCCAGGCTGCTCCAAGCCCTGTCCAGCCTGGCCTTGGGCACTGCCAGGGATGGGACATCAGTGGGACCTGGCTGCTCCTGTCCCCTCTGCTGCTGGAGGCAGAGGCAGGAGCCACGGGTGCTGCTGAGGCTCTGTTGGCTTTAGGGGACAGAGCCAGGTGCCAGCCCCACTTCCCAGGGCATGGGACGGCCCCGAGGCTGCCAGAGCTCCAGAAGGGTTTGGACAATGGTGTGAGGCACAGGGGGGATGGCTGGGGGTCTGTGCAGGGCCAGGATAATCCCGTGGGTCCCTCGCAGCCCAGGACATTCTGTGATTCTCTGATTCATGCCACTGGCACAGAAGACTCCTGTGAGTGGTGGGACTGAGCTCTCTGTGTGCTGGAAAGCCTCTGACTTCCTCCTCTGGGGAGATTTGTGGGCACAGAGCCAGACTGGAGCTGGGGAAGCAGCAGGAGCTGCACAAAGGGCTGTGCAGCGGGAGATGTGGGCTGGTGGCCACCCGAGTCACACCTGCGAGCTGCTGGGAGGGGCCGTGGCAGCAGCAGTGCCCTCTGAATGAGCTGGCACAGCAGGTGTGTCATTTACCCATTGTCTGCAGGCACCAGAACACGTGCCTGCTGTCTCTGCCCTGCCAGGCTTGCCATGGAAGTGGTGGTGTGCAGTCTCAGCTGGGTGTGGAGGGCAGCTGGGAGATGCCCTCAGCCCTGGCATGCCAGCCTGGGGAAGGGCTGCCGTGCCTGCCAGAGGAGAAAACTCAGTGCCAAGTGTGATGGAGAGGGAAGATCCTGCTCCTGTGCTGTTTTGCAGCAGCAAACTGTGGATGAAACTGTAAAACCCCAGGTAATGCTTCAATCTGCCCAGCTCTGCAGGGCTGGGGAGGAAGGGCAGGGGCACAGCAAGCAGGAGGCTTTCCAAAACTGTGTCAGGGCTCTGTGTGTCCCCCTGGCTCTGTCCCTGTCTGCAGAGCTGGGAAAGCACCTGCCAGCCTGCCTGGGAGCTCTGGGGACGCCGTTTGCTGCCAGGTCTCCATCTGCACAACCTCTGGTGCTGACAAGCCCCACGGAGGGCTGGGAGGGAGCCAGCACCTGGCTGCAGCCCATCTCTCCCCTCCCTGGCTCTAGCAGCACAAAGGGCGGCAAATCACCACTAAAAACGTAGTGTGTGTGTGTGTGAGTGCTCTCTCTCAGGGGACACCCTGCCACCTTGTCACTGTGGCATGGTCACAGGCTGCTGCCCCGTGGGGCATCTGGTGCCAAGCTGTGCCTGTCCCACAATGGTGCCACAGAGGTGCCTGCTCCTCTCATCAGCCTCCTCTGGGAACCCCTGGCTCCCTCCCCAGGACAAAGCCCTGTGACCAGGCTGGTGGATGACACTTCCAGGACTGCCAGCCCCACCGGAGGCCTGTGAAGCTGCAGGTGATGACTTTACCCCGGGGGAAGGTGTGGCAGCCAGGCGTGAGTTGCAGTGGGGAAGGTAACAGCTCTTTGAAAAACCCCAACTTTCATCAGATGTGGAGGCTGGGGGCAGAGAGGGGTTTGGAGCAGCATCACAGCAAATGCTGCGGTGATCCTGCATGCCCAGCCCACTGCAGGCGGCTCTGCCCCTGCTCTCTCCTCTCTCCGGGGTTGTTTTGGTTCCCTGGCTGGGAGAGGTGCCTGGTCAGGCAGTGAGGGCTCTTTCCAGTCCATGGTGCTGCCATCCCCTAAAACCACGCTGTGGTTCCAGTCAGGGCATGAACCCCAGAGTGTCCCCAAGCCCCAGGTAGGACTGTTAGCCCAGTTCAGGCTGTTAGCCCAGTTAGGACTGCTAGCCCAGTGCAGGCTGTTAGCCCAGGTAGGACTGTTAGCCCACTTGGGACTACTAGCCCAGTTCAGGCTCTTAGCCCAGTTCAGGCTGCTAGACCAGTTAGGACAGGGCTGCTAGATCAGTTAGGAGAGGGCTGTTAGCCCAGTTAGGAGGGGGCTGTTAGCCCTTTAGGTGACTCCTGCAGCCACAGTTCAGCCGCTGCTGTTCCGAGCGCCCCCAGAACGGGAGGTTTGCCCTGCTCTGAGCCGGGAGTGTGGCACGGAGCTGGCGTGGTGACAGCCACAGCGGGGCTGGGACATCCAGAGCGCCGTCCTCGGAGCGGAGCAGGGCTGCGGGGTTGGCCTGGGTGACATTTAAAGGTCCTTTTCAACCCGAATTGCTAAGTGAGTCCCCGAGCCCGGGCTGGGGGGAGCAGGGCCATGGGGGGTCTGGCTCGCAGCGCTCTCCTAACGACAACCATCTCTTGTGGCTTCTCCCCGAGGGCAGGACCTGCTGCAAAGGGGCTGATGAGCTGCAGATGGGGCAGCCATGCCCATCCAGCCGGGAAAGGGAACAGCACCGCCCTGCTCCTTCTCTCCCTCCTTCCCAGCAGGCTCGGGGGGTTCGGGGGTCGCTGCCCCTCGCCATGGCAGCATCGCCCTCCCCAGGGGTGCTTGGAGCGCCGGGGGAGGCTGGAATTCGCAGGGAAGCTCGCTGGCCCTCCTCCAGTCTCATAAGCATGACAATTGCTCTCTCGCCTGCTCTGTTTCAGATCCTACCCTTAACATTTAACCACTCCCCATTAATTTCCAAATTGCCACACACATCGCGGAGTCGTTCCTCGCCCGCGCTGCTCTCAATGCCGGGGCCGGGCTATTCCCAGGGAGGCCGGGGCCGGGGGGCAGCCCTGGCTGCGGACCCCCGGTCCCGGGAGGGAGTCTGGGAACAGGAGGAGAAGGGAGCTGGGGAGCCGCCACTTGGCTTTGTCTGGTGGCAGACACATGGAGCACATTAGCAGCCTTTCAGTGGAAGTTTGATCGATGGGGAAGGCTTTCTAACTGACTATCAAAGCACGCATGGTATGTGAGAAGCAGACACCAATTAGTGATGTCTTTTTAAAGGCTGCCTTGTTAAGAGGGGAATAAGGGGAAAGAATGAAATTGGCCAGAAAACATGGAGCTATTTAACCTTAATTAGAAGAAAGGTGTGGGCTTTGTGAAAAGGCCATTTCTGAAAGGGGTTTTTCTCCCTGGGTATAAAGAGATCCTGCCTACTTGTTAGAGACTTGTTAGAGTTTATAAGGCTGGGCAGGAGGCTAACTTGTAGAAATGCCTTTTATGCCACTTGAATGTGTGGCTTGCTTATTATAGTCTGCCATCCTGCCAGGGTGGCTGGTGGAGAGGAGAGGAGAGAGCAGCACTGCCAACTGGCTATAAATTTCATGAACATCATAAATGTAAGTGCTTTCTGGAGAGCTGTACAGATTGCACATAAAAGTCCCCCTTCTGTCCCTGTAAACTAAAAAGAGGGCTTTTTTGGCAAATTAAAAATTGTAGAGTGTCTTCCATGCTGAGCTAGAAAGCAGCCAGGCTACAAATCCACAGAGCAGGGAGGTCTCCCGCACACGCTGGCACCGCCGCTCCGTGTCCCCGTGTCCCCGTGTCCTGGGGGGAGCGGGACAAGGAGCACCCAGCGGCAGGACTGGGGGATGCTGTGCTGCAAGAGCCCCTCGGGGCATGCGGGCCGTGCCACCTCGGTGCCCGTGCCAGCTGCGTGAGGCTGCGGGGACAAGAGAGGGCTTTTCTGGCAGCCGTGGGACCGAGCGCTGCTCCGGGCAGCTCCCCGCGACCTTGGGGACTGGGGGCACCTTTGGGACCCGCAGTGCTGGCTGCTGGCTGGGCACGGGGCAGCGGCCTGGGGCTGGCACAGGGGCACACCTGCTCGTGCCCTGTAAATAAGCCCAGAAAAGGGCATTTTCTCGGCCAGCTGAACGCCCTGCCCGCTCCCGGTACCGACACAGCCCCGGGGCTCCCTCCCTCCAGGGTCCGTGCAGGGATGGCGCCTGCTGTCTGCACAGCCCTCGCTGCACGGATCAGGGCTGCTTGTTCGCCGTGCTGTTTAATAAGGACCATAAATATTCCATAATGACTGCATGGAGCTGGTGTTTAGAGCAGTCACGGCACACACGCGCTCAGGAGCTGCTCCCACCAAGCACCTGAGGCCTGGGGCAAGGTGTTCCTGTGCAGGGAAAGGGAGAAAGGGCTCCAGCCCGGGCTGACACACACAGCCAGGCAGGGCACAGCCCCTCTTTGGTCTGGTTCACTGCTGCCTCAGCATCCCTGCCAGCCGTGAGGGCTGAGCTGCTTGCTCAGGGTCAAAACTGATTTTGGGGGACGGCCAAGTGGGACTGCCCCAAAAAAAACCACACACACACACAAAGTGATGGGGGCCTGGCACCACCCTGTGCCAGGGAGGGATGTTTTAGTCCCCTGGGGCAGCTTCAGCCCTTACCTCCTGTGGGCTGTTCCTTTTCGGGATTAGCTCCTGCCTGGAGCCTCCTGGAGGTGGGGAATGTTTATTTGGAGGAGACCACAGCAGGCACGGGTCCTGGATGGAGTTTCAATCCTAGAACATCCTGGGCTCAAGGGACCCAGAGGATCATCCAGTCCAGCCCCTGCCTTGCCCAGAGCCCCCACCAAGCCCAGCCTGGGCATCCCTGGAGCTCTGGCAGCCTCGGGGCCGTGCCCATTCCCTGGGCAGCCTGGGCAGTGCCAGCACCCTCTGGGGGAAGAGCCTTGCCCTGATCTCCAGCCTGAGCTGCCCTGGCCCAGCCCCAGCCGTGCCCTGGCTGCTGTCCCTGTCCCAGAGCAGGGATGGGAGCTGCCCCTCGGGAGGAGCTGCAGATCCCTGAGCTCTGCCCTCAGCGTGCCCTGCTCCAGCTGCACACACCAAGACCCCTCAGCTGCTCCTCCTGTGTCCCCTCCTGACCCTTCACCATCCTCCTGTCCCTCTTTTGGATGTTCTGTAATATCTTTGTATCCTTCTCTTGTTGTGGTGACCAAAATTGCCCCCGGCCTTCAAGGTGAGGCCACAGCAGCACAGAGCAGAGTGGGACGGTCCCCTCCTGTGACCAGTGCCACGCTGGGCTCCAGGAGGGCATTGCTGTGGAGCCATGAAGCTTGTCCTGCCATCCCACCTCCTGGAGGGTCTCCTGGGCCACACTGAGAGTGAGGGTGCCAAGCCCCTGGGGCTCCTTTCCCTTTCTGCAGAGCGCACGTGCCCGAGCTCCCAGCAGCAGCTGGGACTTGTGGCTTCAGCTAAATGAGAACCAGGGCTCAGCAAGGCTGCTCTCCAATGTGACAGCACGTCTGTGTGTGCAGGAAGCACCCTCAGCTCAAATCCAAGGAAAAGCACGTTTCTGTGGGCCTGAGAGCTGATTCCCTCACAGCCACCCAGCCTCCCAGCTGGGACACATCACCCAGGGTCCCTCAGCCACCGTGCTGGGGGTTTGGGCAGCCCTGCTCTGGGCCTGGCCCAGGTGCTTCCCCAGCAGGAGACTGGAACTCCCACCTCGTGCCAGGCTCCAGGATGAACAGGTGTCTTTGTTTGGAAAGCCAGGTGCCTGCTAAGGAAGGCAGGAGCCTCCCCTGAAATGGAAAATGTAACCTCCACCCAAATTGCTATAAATTTTAAATTAAGGGGCTCTCAGGCAAAAATATGGGAGCAGGAAATAACAGTTCTTTACTAGGGAAGAAAATAAAAGGATAAAATGAACAGTGCAGTGAGAACTAAACCAACCCTGGCAGAGGCAGAGCACAGCCTGACACCCTGTGGGTCAGGGGGCTGGCAGCAGTGCCACTGGAATTGTGGCTCAGCCCTCCTGCAGGGCCAGGGCTGGTTCTGCTGGAGCAGGGATCCTGGAGAAAGGTGCACTCTGCCTCTGAAGGGCCAGGGGCAGAGGCAGCTGCTGCTCCTCTGGGAAATCCAGTGCAGAAGCCGTGCTGGTGTTCCAGAATCTCCAGATTCTATCCGGGTAGGAATGCTTGGCTCCTCCCCCTGGGCTCCCATCTCCCAGTGGGATGCTGCAGTTCTTATCAGCCATGCAGGGACATTCCATGGCCTGTTATCAGCAGGGGTCTCCTGGGGGAGGAGTGGGTGTGGGAGAGATGAGGAAAACTGCCCCTGAACAGGAGACAGCTGCCATGCAGGTGGCAAACAGATACAATTTGCTTGGCAGTCCAGGAGAGCGGGAGAGGTTTGTGCTGGGAGAGCAGCCTGCGATGCCCTGGTGCCATGCACAGGCACTCAGGCCTTGGCACAGCTCAGGGACACAGAGGAGACACAGCGTGGGCACCGAGCCACAGCTGCTGAGTGCTCAGCCCTGCTCAGGGGACAGGCTGGACTCTGCATTCCTCTCTGGAGGCTCAGGGAATTCCCTGGGAATCAGGGGCACTTGTGTTTGGCCTCAGTTTGCAGCACAAACTGAGCACATGGAATTCACTGCATAGAGGGTGAGCCCTGTGTGTGACCCTGAGGCCAGTGGGGCTGGGCTGGGCACACTGGGGCCATGCCAGAGGTGAGCTGGGAGCCCAGGGCACACCTGAACACCCTGCCGTGCCCTCCACAGACCTGCATCAGTCCCCAGCCCCATTTTTGGGTAGCTGAGTGCTGCAGGAGACCATTTCCACCTTCCTGCTGATGTTCCCAGGTGCTGCAGCCCCTCCCAGGCTGGTGCTGCCCCGTTCCCCCCCATGTCCCACGGGATGAGGGGGTGGCAGGAGACCATTTCCACCTCCCTGCTGATGTTCCCGAGTGCTGCAGCCCCTCCCAGGCTGGTGCTGCCCCGTTCCCCCCCATGTCCCATGGAATGAGGGGGTGGCAGCAGTGGAGGAGGGCAGACACGCTGGTGCCAGCCACTCCCAGCTGGAAGAGGGTGAGGTCCAGGCTGCCCTTCCGGAGGGCAATCCTCCCCCAGCGAGGCTGCAGGGACCTGCCAAGGGGGAGGGACATCCAAAGCCCAGCGTTCTGGGTGGGCAGCTGCCCGTGACGGCGGCTCAGGATGGGGATGTCACCATCAGGGCTCATGCCAGCCTTTCCCGAGCTCAGGAACGTGCTTGGCAGCGTGCCCAGAGGAGCAGGGTGGCTGTGGCGGGGTGAGGATGTTCCCAAACTGCATCTGGAGCCCTGGGCAGTTTTCCAGGGCGTCTTTGCACCCCCAAAGCTCTCCTTGCCCCTCCTCATGGACCCCCCTGTGCCGTGCAGAGGCAGGCTGGGCTGGAGCGTGACCTGTCCTCAGATGACTGAATTAAACCAAAATAACCCCGGCCCAAGCCAAGTCGGGCTGCCAGGACAGCCTTTTGCATCAGTTCCTTAAATTAGAATAATACTGAAGTGAAGCTGGCTCAGGGACAAGCCTGGTGCTGGGAGGGAGGCAGGAAGGACACAGCACATCCCCTCGCAGCCTGGGCTGGGGTCCTGCATGGGGAAGGGGCCATGAGGGGCAGGGCAGGCATGGCAGCCCCTGCCTGGCCCAGCGTGCCCAGCTGTGAGCACGAGTGGCTCTTTCACGTGTTAAAAACGAGAGCAGACTCCTGGTGCTGAAGTGATTTCAGCATTTATTACAATAAAAGAAAGGCCCAAAGCAGGGCCCGGCCCGGGCAGGAGCGTTCCCGTCGAGGATGGAGCAGCGATGGCCCCGATGGTCCAGGGGAGCAGCACAGCTTCCCTGGGTCAGATGCCCCTTTTTATCCTGGTTTTTGTCCCTTTGGATCAGTTTCTGTTTGGATCCTTCATTTGCATGAATGTTTTAGGCCTTGATTGGCCATGACAGTTCTGTCCAGGCTGGCTCCTGGCGCACTTTACTGAGGTGTGTTATGATACACTGAGTGCTTTATTTCTTATAACTCCCCTTTTAACCCCTTTTACCATAACCAAACTAACAGCACATGTTAAAAACAGGACCAGGCTCCCGGTGCTGAAGTGATTTCAGCATTTATTACAATAAAAGAACGGCCCAAAGCAGGGCCCGGCCCGGGCAGGAGCGTTCCCGTCGAGGATGGAGCAGTGATGGCCCCGATGGTCCAGGGGGGCAGCACAGCTTCCCTGGGTCAGATGCCCCTTTTTATCCTGTTCTTTGTCCCTTTGGATTGGTTTCTGTTTGGATCATTCCTTTGCATGGAGTTTTAAGGTGCTTGTTTGGCCCATTACCTCCTGTGGGCTGTTCCTGTTCAGGATTAGCTCCTGTCTGGAGCCTCCTGGAGGTGGGGGAAGTTTTATTTGGAGGAGACCACAGCAGGCACGGGTACTGGATGTTTTGGAGTTTCAATCCTAGAACATCCTGAGCTCAAGGGACCCAGAGGATCATCCAGTCCAGCTCCTGTCCCTGCCCAACTGGCTCGTTTTGCTGAGGTGTGGTGGTGCTCTTACTGAGGTGTGTTATGGTACCTTGAGAACAATTTTTATTCTAACTACCCTTTTAAATAATATACCCTTTTATAATATAATAACCAAATTACCACTATATTCTTAACGATCTATCAACTATTTTACAACAGTTCCTAAGCTATTTTTGACACGCAGAGCACAGCACAGCTCTCCTGCAGGCTCCTGGTCCCCAGCTGGGGTGAGCTGCAGGCTGGTGGACCTGCCTTGTGACTGCCCTGGGCAGGTGTCACAGGGAGGGATCCTCCCCTGAACACCTGGCAGAGCCAGAGACACTGCAGGGATGGCTGGTGCCACTCAGAGGGTCCCAGCAGTGCTGCAGTGACATCCCCTGGCATGGGGGGGCCTGGGCACAGCCCTTGTCTCCTTCCAGCCGTGCTTTGAGCCAGCAAAGGGCACCTGGGGACAGTCCCTCACGTGTCTGCAGGGCTCAGGAGGGCTCCTGGCCTCAGGATCCATGGGATTGGAGCCAGGCAGGGATGAGGCTCCTGGATCAGAGGGGCTGAGCTCACCCTCAGCCCGTGACAGGGGTGCTGGGGGCAGCAGCACCAGCTCCATCCTCAGTACTGAGCTTTGCTAATCCAACTCTGGGTCTGGTTTAGCTCCAGTAAGAACTCTCACAGCAGATTCACCAGTAATGCAGATTATTGCAGCAATGGCTCTGGCTTCATTAAAACTGTTGGTGATGAAGGCACCAGACCTGTGAAATATAAATGTATGGGCAGCATAAATGGAAAGGCAGCACCAGGCAGGGGAAGTTTCCCCTGCACAGGGAAAAGTCCTTGGAGAGGTTTGTGTGCAAGGACGGGGATTTGGCAGAAATAACCCCCTGTGCTGGTGATCCTCAGAGGTGAGAGGGGCTGGGTGTGGCTGGGCTTTGGGTCTGGTCAGAACCAAGCAGCACTTTGTGCTCCCAGCTGCAGCAGAAGTGTGGCTCACACTGAGCTGCTCAGGTTCCTGGTCAGGGATTCACCAGAACTGAGCTTTGCTAATCCAGCACTCTGAGCCTGCTCTGCCTCCTGGTCAGGGATTCACCAGAACTGAGCTTTGCTAATCCAGCACTCTGAGCCTGGTCTGGGTCCTGGTTCCTGGTCAGGGATTCACCAGTCCTGAGTTTTGCTAATCCAGCACTCTGAGCCTGGTCTGGGTTCCTGGTCAGGGATTCACCAGTCCTGAGCTTTGCTAATCCAACACTCTGAGCCTGCTCTGGGTCCTGGTCAGGGATTCACCAGTCCTGAGCTTTGCTAATCCAACACTCTGAGCCTGGTCTGGTTCCTGGTCAGGGATTCACCAGAACTGAGCTTTGCTAATCCAACACTCTGAGCCTGGTCTGGCTCCTGGTCAGGGATTCACCAGAACTGAGCTTTGCTAATCCAGCACTCTGAGCCTGGTCTGGCTCCTGGTCAGGGATTCACCAGTCCTGAGCTTTGCTAATCCAACACTCTGAGCCTTGGTCTGGTTCCTGGTCAAGGATTCACCAGTCCTGAGCTTTGCTAATCCAACACTCTGAGCCTGCTCTGCCTCCTGGTCAGGGATTCACCAGAACAGCTTTGCTAATCCAACACTCTGAGCCTAGTTTAGCTCAGTAAGAGCTTTCCCAGCAGATTCACCAATAATTGCAGCAATGACTCTAGGTTCATTAAGATTGCTGGTGCTACAGGCACCAGACCTGTGAAATATAAATGTACAGCTCTGTGTAGCTCCTGGGGATGCTCTGACCCTGGCAGAGGCACAAGGGGCACCAGAGCAGCTGGGCTGAGCTGGGCTGGGCTGGGCTGAGCTGGACTGGGCTGGACTTGTTTGGGCTGGGCTGGGCTGGGCTGATCTGGGCTGGGCTGGGATGAGCCCCCAGCGTGGGCAGCAGGGCAGGGGGGAATCTGCCCCTCTGCCCCCCTGGTGAGGCCCCACCTGCAGAGCTGCCCCTGCCCTGGGCCCTGGGAGCTGCTGGAGAGAGCCCAGAGGAGGAAGCAGGGGATCAGAGGGATGGAGCAGCTCTGCTGGGAGGAAAGGCTGGCAGAGCTGGGATTGTTCACCTGGAGGACTCAGGATGATATAACTGCAGCCTTCCAGTACCTGTAGGAGCTACAACGAGGATGAGGAGACACTTTGGACAAGGCCCTGGAAAGACAGAGCAAGGGGCAATGGCTTCCCAATGCCAGAGGCAGGGATGGATGGGATATTGGGAAGAAATCTATCCCTGAGAGGGTGGGAAGGCCCTGGCACAGGGTGAAGGCTCCAGGGAGAGCTGAGAGCCCCTGCAGGGCCTGAAGGGGCTCCAGGAGAGCTGCAGAGGGACTGGGGACAAGGATGGAGGGACAGGAGCCAGGGAATGGCTGCCAGTGCCAGAGGGCAGGGCTGGATGGGATCTTGGGAATTGGGAATTGTTCCCTGGCAGGGTGGGGAGGGGCTGGGCTGGAATTGCCAGAGCAGCTGGGGCTGCCCCTGGATCCCTGGCAGTGCCCAAGGCCAGGCTGGACATTGGGGCTGGGAGCACCTGGCACAGTGGGAGGGGTCCCTGGCACAGTGGGAGGTGCCCCTGGCACAGTGGGAGGGGTCCCTGGCACAGTGGGAGGTGTCCCTGCCATGGCAGGGGTGGGCTGGGGTGATCTGTAAGGTCCCTCCCAACCCAGCCCATTCCATGGCTCCATGATCTCTGATTCTCTGGTCCCACCATGCCCATGAGAGCCTTGTCCAAGCACTTCTCCACCTGGGGCAGGTTTGGTGCTGTGTCATTGGCCTGGGATGGCAGAAAGGATTTTGTGTCACCCCCTGACCTTGGCACAGGAGGGGACAGTGGCTGTTGGTTCCCCACGTGGACCTGTGACCTCAGAGGATCAGATGCTCTGCACTGCAGAGCTCTCTCCAACTTGGCCATTTATTTGTGCCTTAAACAGCAATTAAGGAAAAAAAAGTGGAGCTGCTTAGCCTGCGAGAGGCTCTGCCTGACTCCTGCCTCCTCACTGCGGTGCTGCTCTGATTTCCATCTCATGCATATCTTATTTAACATTCTGGATACTGTTTTGAGTGCCCCAATATTTTAAAATAAATTGCTGCATGTAAAAGACTTAATGTCACATTCTGTTATTCTGACTGTTGAAAGAAAAGTGAAATCTTCAATGGGGCCAGTGGAGCAGAAGCAATCACGCAGAGGGAGGTCCTATTAATGTGTATTACGTTTCATTATTGCAGCTCTGCATGTCAGGCAGCTTCTCATCAGAGCTCACGCAACACATCACAGACTTAACTCCTTGCAAGCAAACAGGGGGGCAGCTTTGAAACCCCTGCTCTGCTCCTCGCCTCCGTGCTGCCGTTCCCTGGTCCCTGTCCTTGTCCCCTGGTCCCTGTCCCCGGTGCTGGGCACGCCCCGGCCCCTCCCGGCCTTCCTCTCGCCCGGGAGGAGCCGGGCTGCGAGCGGGAGGGGCGCCAGGCAGGGAGGAGACAGCCGGGGAGGAGAGGGAGGAAGGGAGGATGGAGAGGGAATGGGTGATGGAAAAGGAATGGCGAGATGAAGTGGGAATGGGGTGATAAAGAAGGAATGTGGTGATGGAGAGGGAAGGGGATGATAAAGAGGGAAAAGGATGATAAAGAAGAAATGGGATGATGGAGAGGGAAAGGGAAGATGGAGAGGGAAAGGGATGATGGAAAAGGAAGGAGATGATGGAGAGGGAATGGGGTGATGGAGAGGGAAAAGGATGATGGAAAAGGAAGGAGATGATGGAGAGGGAATGGGGTGATGGAGAGGGAAATGGATGATGGAAAGGGAAAGGCAAGATGAAGTTGGAATGGGATGATAAAGAAGGAATGTGATGATGGAGAAGGAAAGGTGTGATAAAGAGGGAAAGGGATGATGGAGATGGAAATGGATGATGGAGAGGGAAGGAGTGATAAAGAGGGAATAGGATGATAAAAAAGGAATGGGATGATGGAGAGGGAAAGGGAAAGGGATGATAAAGAGGGAAAGGGATGATGGAGAGGGAAAGGGATGATGGAGAGGGAAGGAGGTTATGGAAAGAGGGAAGGGGATGATGGAGAGGAGATTGGGAAGATACAGAGGGAATGGGGTGATGGAGAGGGAAGGGGATGATAAAGAGGAAATTGGGTGATGGATGTGGAATGGGAAGAAGAAGGGGGAATGGGATGATGGAGAGGAGGTTGGATGATGGAGATGGAAATGGATGATGGGAAAGGAAGGAGCTGATGGAGAGGAGATTGGATGATGGAGAGGGAAAGATGCCTCCTTGCTAGGGAGCAGTGTGAATTCTGTGCCTGTGGCTTAGGGAAGGGGTGCTAGGAACAAGCATATCAAGGTGTTTAGGGCTGCTCCTGGAGTTGCAGAGGATTTTTTTTTTTTTTTTTTTTTTGTGGAAAATAAAAATCCTGAAAAAAAAATGTGTATTGTTGTAGCAAAAAAAGTTGGGTGGGTTTTATTTCCATTTTCTGTAGGTTTGGTTTGTTTTCTGCCCTGGCTTTTCCCAGCCTTTCTTCTTGTATTGCTCTTTTTTTTTCTTTTTATTTATTTTTCTCTTGTGGTTTTGAGGGATTGAGGCTTTTCTGCTGCAGGAGTTAAAGTTTGGGTTAGGAATTCCATGGGAAAAGAGCTTATTTTGCACTTCAGTCCATTTCAAGTGGAACACCTGATGCTCCCCGACCTCCTCCCCAGCTCAGAGCAGGAGGACGAAGCATTTCTGCTGGGAGGGGCTGGGGTTGGTGAGGGCTGTGGGTACCAAACCTGGGGCTGACCCCCTGCACCCCCTGCACCCCCTGCACCCCAGCAGTGCCCAAAACTGCTCTGATGTCCCTTGAGCTGCTCCCCCTCCAGTGTGGGTCCCTCTGGGCTGTGGCAGGGCTGAGGGGACAGCAGTGCCACCTCTCACCAAAACTGCCTCTCCTTCAGTGAGATCTGAGGATCACAGAACCTTCTGAGCTCAGAGACCCACAGGATCACCCAGTCCAACCCTGGCCCTGCCCAGAGCCCCACCAAGCCCAGCCTGGGCATCCCTGGAGCTCTGGCAGCCTCGGGGCCGTGCCCATTCCCTGGGCAGCCTGGGCAGTGCCAGCACCCTCCCTCCTCCCCTGAGCACACACCGTGCCTTGCCTCGCTCCTGGAGCCTCAGCCCACCCTCAGCCATGGAGATCTCCCCCTGGGGGGTTTCTGGGCTTCCTTCAGTCACCCCCCAGTCCCCAAACCCTGAGCTTGCCGTGGGACTCTGTGGGGACAGGGTGGGGTCTGCCAGGACCCTGAGGGCTCAACAGGACCAGCAGCACTCAGGAAGGGACAGAAAGGGGAAAAGCTCTGGGCAGAGGACTTGTTCCTGGTTTTAACATCTTCTTTGAAAGACTGAAGGAAGAGATGACTGCAGCTCCTCCCGAGGGGCAGCTCCCATCCCTGCTCTGGGACAGGGACAGCAGCCAGGGCACGGCTGGGGCTGGGCCAGGGCAGCTCAGGCTGGAGATCAGGGCAGGCTGCCCTGAGTCACCCTGCGGTGTCCCATGCTCCTGCTTTTGTCCCCCAGGGCTGGCCAGGACTGTCCATGTCCTGCTGTCTCTGAAGGGCAGCACTGCCCATCACCCTGGCCAGGCTGCCCTGAGTCACCCTGGGGTGTGCCAGAGCCAGGGCACCCTGCAGCCACCTCCACCCCAGCCTGCAGAGTCCCCACTCTCCTGCTTTTGTCCCCCAGGGCTGGCCTGGCTGTGACACCTCCCGTGGCTGAGCAGGAGCTGTGAGGTGACCCCTGACATTCACCTAATTGTTCCCTCTCTTTGATTAGATGCACCACAAAGTTGGTAAATGGATCAAATTAAATTTGAGTGGCGGCAGCACAGCTTTGGAACGCTGATTAGATTTGAAAATACCACATTTAAATATCTTAGCATTTGTGGGGATTAGGAGACACAGGGGGGGTGTGTGAGTGGGGGGGAAGCAGAGGAGGGGGAGAGGCAGTGGCAGCCCCCCCCCCACAGCCCCATGCTGGGGGGCTCAGCCTGGGCCTCCCCCTGGGCTGGGCACCAGCTCCTGCCTTGTCTGCTGGGAGGGTGGGGAGAAGCTTCCAGAATTGCACAGCAGGCACAGCTGGAGCTGCTGGGAGTGCAGGAGCCCAGGGAGGGGCTGGGGGCTGGCTGGGCACTCCTGTCCTGGGAGCAGTGGCATCCTGGCAGCACTGAGATCACCAAACCCAGTGTGGGGCCCTGCTCTGTCCTGCCCAGAGCCTGTGTGCCCATCTCCAGGGCCCTGGTCCCTCTCTGAGCACCTTCAGAGGGGCTCTGAAATGCCTTTACCAGAGCCAGGAAAAGAAAGGAGAGGGCAAAGCTCCTGCTGGGGCATCCCTGAGCATCCCAGCACTGAGTCCAGCCACTGCCCAGGGCCAAGTCCCTGCTCACCCCCCTCCAGCCCTGCTCCAGGAAACGGAGAAGCAAAATTCCAAAGGGAAACTGGCCTGGTGGGGTAAGGAGGAGGAAGGGAGGAGCAGCCAGGGCTGGGGAGAAGCTTCCAGAATTGCAGAGCTGGAGCTGCTGGGAGCAGCTGGGAGAGCAGGAGCCCAGGGAGGAGCTGGGGGCTGGCTGGGCACTCCTGTCAGCCCAGCCTGGCCACAGAGCTGGGCAAACCCAATGCCCAGGGCCCTGGTCCCTCTCCAGGGAGGGAGACCCATCTCCAGGGCCCTGGTCCCTCTCTGAGCCCCCTCAGACCCCCCAGCTGGGTGTCCAAGAGGAGATTTCTGGTAATAGCAGCAAGATGAGGGGAATTCAGCTGTCAGTAATAAATCCCAGCCCAGGGGGGACAGCGACACAGGGAACGTCCCACTGGAAATTTGGACATTTCAACACGATTTCCACGCTGAGAAAATAAGGAGTGTTTGAAAAGTGCAGAGTCCCAACACCTCCACGAGGTGTGAATGCTGGGGTGGGATTGAAGGACGTGACTTCATCTGAGCAAAATGCTTTTGTCTGCCTGAGCAGGAGCACTGACATCAAAACAGGGTGGTTTGGGTCCATCACAGCCTGTGGTGGAAGACACGAGCTCTTCGTCCCATCCCAGGTAGCCAAGATGTGTCAGGACAGGCTGGGGGATGCTGGGCAGAGCAGCTGGGAGCCCTTTTTGGTCCTGCAGGGATCCTTGTCCTGTGTGGAAAGCTCTGGCTCCTCCACCCTGAGGTGCTGAGTGCAGGGACACCTCTGGAGTTTGAGAGGAGCAAGGACTGGGCAAGGCAAACATCAGATTGATGTGGCTCGTGTGAGGTGTGCAGCCTTGGTGCTGGCAGATGTGAGAGTAGTGGGGATGGCTGTGCACTGACAGAGAGCACATTTTGTTTGGATTTAGGAAGGAATTCTTCCCTGTGAGGGTGGGCAGGCCTTGGATCTGATTACCCAGAACAGCTGTGGCTGCCCCTGAATCCCTGGAAGTGTCCAAGGCCAGGCTGGACATGGCTGGGAGCACCTGGGACAGTGGGAGGTGTCCCTGCCATGGCAGAGACTTTGAAATGAGATGATCTTTGAGGTCCCTCTGAACCCCAACCGCTCTGGGATCCTGTGACTCAGTTCAGGCCCAGAAGGGCTGAGCTGAGCTCTGGTTCCCCTGCTGGGCAGGTGAAATGTGGGTGCTCCAGCTGCCTCTCACCCCTCTCCACCCTCTGAGCATCCCCTGCCTGAGCCAGGGCCATCCTGCAGGGAGTGCACAGACAGACTTTCTGCGGAGCTTCCAACCTCCTCCAGCCCTGCTCCAACCCTGCCCCTCTGGGCTAAGGACACCAGGAGCTGTTGGGACACCCAGGAGCTTTTGGACACCCAGGGCTGTGGACACCAGGAGCTGTTGGACACCAGGAGCTGTTGGACACCAGGAGCTATTGAACCCCTTCCTTGCCCCAGGGATGAGGACACCAGGAGCTGTTGGACATCTCACTTGTCCCTCCTGGGCTGTGGACACCAGGACCTATTGGAACCTCTCTGGTCCCAAGGCTGAGGACACCAGGGCTGTTGGACACCTAGGGCTCTGGACACCAGGAGCTGCTGGACACCCAGGAGCTGTTGGACCCCTTCCTTGCCCCAGGGCTGAGGACAGCAGGAGCTGTTGGACACGAAGGAGCTGTTGGACATCTCACTTGTCCCTCCTGGGCTGTGGACACCAGGAAGTGTTGGATACCAGGAGCTATTGGACCCCTTCCTTGCCCCAGGTCTGTGGGCATCAGGAGCTGTTGGACACCAGGAGCTGTTGGACACCCAGGGCTGTGGACACCAGGAGCTTTTGGACACCCAGGAGCTGTTGGACACCCAGGGCTGTGGACATCAGGAGCTATTGGACACCCAGGAGCTATTGGACCCCTTCCTTGCCCCAGGGCTGTGGACATCAGGAACTATTGGACACCAGGAGCTTTTGGACACCCAGGAGCTGTTGGACACCCAGGAGCTGTTGGACACCCAGGGCTGTGGACATCAGGAGCTGTTGGACACCAGGAGCTGTTGGACACCAGGAGCTGTTGGACATCAGGAGCTGTTGGGACACCCAGGAGCTGTTGGGACACCCAGGGCTGTGGACACCAGGAGCTTTTGGACACCCAGGAGCTGTTGGGACACCCAGGGCTGTGGACACCAGGAGCTGTTGGACACCAGGAGCTGTTGGACCCCTCCTGGCCCAAGGGCTGTCCCGTGTGCTGGCAGAGGTGGCAGCTCAGGGCAGGCAGGAGGGATCTGAGCTGGCTCTGGTGGTGCTGAGCCAGGGCTGTGAGGGCAGAGAGGATGCCCAGGATGGGTGCAGAGGGCTGGGGGTGTGGGTGTGTGGGTGGATGGGTGGCACACACGGTGCTGGCACTGCCTCCTGAGCAGAGCATGGCCCTGGGTGCTGCTGGAGGGGTGTGCTAACCCTGCATTCAGGGTTAGAGCCACGTTAGGGTTAAGGTGCACTGGGGCTCAGTGCCTGAGGCTGGGGTGTCAGACCACCCTGTGCCCCTGAGCACGGCCCCAAACCAGCAGAACCCCTCGGTGTGGGGGGAGAAAAGCCTGACCCACATCAGGAGGGTCCTGCCCATGCCCGTGTCCCCCCAGCAGGGAAAGGGGCAGAGGCATTTCCAGCCCGAGCTCTGCCAGCCTCAGATGAAAAGCTGGAGAGAGGGAGCTGCGGAGGCTGGGAGGGAGTGGCGGGCAGACAGCAGAGTGGATTTCTGCTTGAGTGGTTATTATACCGTCGATTTGAAGAGACAGATGACGGCAGTGGCAGAGGAGGCAATAATTGAAAGCGCCATGAAACATTAATGAATGCCCAGGGACTGGATCAGGAGTTGTTAACGCTCACTTCGCTCTCTCTGTCTCGCTCTCTTTTTAAAGTCAAAATTGTTCCACTGCCCTCTAGGCGAAGGATTTATTTTATTTTTTTCCTCCCTGATTTAAAGGTGTAGGCGCCCACCAGAGGAGCCCTGGCTCGGTGGCTGATCACATCTGCTCCCAGTGGCTTTTCCATGGCCACGGCTAGGAGAGCAAACTGGATCTTGCATCCCTGTGGAATCAACAGGTCTGGCACCGAGCTGGGAGGGGCAGCGAGGGGTGGTGTAGGAATGTGCCCCCTGTTGATGGAGGGACAAAATTATCCTTTCTCTCCTTAAAAAGGAAAAAAGCCCAGAAGTTTCTCTTCTCAATTAGGTTAAAAGACACCTCATAGGACCTGGGGGACTTCACCTCAAACTTAAGGATAGCCAATGGGACAGAAGCCAAAAAATCCTGCCTAAACAATTCACTAGAATAAGAAGAGAACAAAGGAACTGATTGCTTTTGTGGGATGTTTTACCAAGAGAAGAGCCTTTTGCCCTGGCTCAATTTTTCTTTGTAAAGAGCTTTGTTATTTTGCCTTTTATTAAAACTTTTCTCTTTCCAACACTGCCACAGAAGCCATCCTGCTGATTTGATGCCATCTGAGGTGGCTGATCTATCTCGGGTGTGATATAAATCTCCAAGAGCTTGTAAGACCTGGCTTGAGGAGACCCCAATATCAGGGTGGCAGTGAGTGAGGGGTGACAGCACTGTCCCCTGTCCCCTCTGGATGAAAGCATTGCTCCCGTGCTACTGGGCTTGTGCATGAGCCCACCTCCCTCCAGACAGGCAGGGTTAAAAACAGGACCAGGCTCTGGTGCTGAAGTGATTTCAGCATTTATTACAATAAAAGAAAGGCCCAAAGCAGGGCCCGGCCCGGGCAGGAGCGTTCCTGTCGAGGATGGAGCAGTGATGGCCCCGATGGTCCAGGGGAGCAGCACAGCTTCCCTGGCTCAGATGCCCCTTTTTATCCTGTTCTTTGTCCCTTTGGGTTGGTTTCATTTGCATGAATGTTTTAGGCCTTGATTGGCCATGACAGTTCTGTCCAGGCTGGCTCCTGGTGCACTTTACTGAGGTGTGTTATGGTACCTTGAGTGCCTTATTTCTTATAACTCCCCTTTTAGCCCCTTTTACCATAACCAAACTAACAGCACATGCTTAACGATCTATCAACTATTTCACAACAGTTTCTAACCTAATTTTTGACAGGCGGGGCGAGCCGAGGCGCTGCCCCTGGCCCGTGGCTGCTGGGAGGAGCAGGGGCAGCAGCCCGGAGAGCATCCCTGCTCCAGGAATCCCTGCTCCCGGCTCCGCAGATGCTCTCATGCCGTTCGACACTTAGCAGGGCCTCAGGGGTTGAGGAACAAAGAGCTTTTAGCAGAGCTGTCAGCAGCACCGGGGAGGTCTCTGACCCGCAGGTACCGGGCTGTCGCTCAAGCAGAGCTTAGCCAGAGGCTGGGGATCCTCCAGCTTTGCACGGAGGGATCTGACATCATTTACTGCTTGCTGCTCTGGCCCTAAAAGGAAATTAAAAGCCCTCGCCTAAAGGAAGGGTAAAGCAGAGGTGAAGCAGTAAGTAGCTCTTCGCTTCTGCTCTTCTCCCTGGAGATGAGCAGAGGGATGACACAGAGGGTCCTTCTGTCCCCTGAGCAGCCCGGGCTCAGCAGGGAGGGGTGTAGGGGGGAGCAGGATCCATTCAGGGCACAGGGACAAAGGAACCAGCCCCTGGGGACAGCAGGGCTCGGGGACTGGCTTCTGCTCCCTGGGGAGAGCCTTCCCCAGCCCCTGTGTGGGAATAATCCAGAGCTCCTGGGAGAGGGCACCCCTGGATGGAGCTGGGAGCAGCGATGGCTGCGTGGGGACAGGGACACCAGGTGGCCTCAGGTCCCTGGGGTGTGGGGGCAGCTGCACACACCTCCAGAGGCACATCCAGGCTGCAATGGGTGCACTGGGACAGTGGAAGGTGTCCGTGCCCATGGCAGGAGGGGGAACAGGATGAGGCACTGGGTGCCAGGGTGCAGCAGGGCAGGGCAGCAGGAGCAGCTGGCCCCTGTCACTGTGCCGCAGCCCAGGACAGCAAAGAGCTCTTGGGGACAGTCCTGGACACCTGATCCCGTGGTGGCTCAAGATCCCAGAGCACTCGGTTTGTCCCATCCCTGCAGGGCCAGCCCGGGCTGCTGCGGGGCCAGCGGGGTCAGGAGCGGCGGAGTGCCGCGCTAATGAGGGGAACAGCTCCGCGCTAATGAGGGGAGCGGCTCCTAATGAGGCAAGAGGGAGCCCAGGTGCTCCTCGCCACGGCCCAGGTGAGGCCTCGAGGGCTCTGGTGACAGCGATTGGCAGTGACAGCGTTCAGCAGCCCCGCTGCAAATTGGCACCGTCATTTCTGCTCATTGTCACCGCGCTGGGGCAGCCCCGGGCCAGCAGGGAAGCTGCTCACATGCCAGCTGGGTCCCTGTCCCTGGCGTCACACCGGTGTCACACCAGTGTCACACACTGGGTCCCTGTCCCTAGTGTCCCACAGCTCTTCTCACACTGGGTCTCTGTCCCTGGTGTCACACCAGCTCTCCCACACTGGGTCCCTGGTGTCACACCAGTGTCCCATAGCTGCCCCATACTGGGTCCCTGTCCCTGGTGTCACACCAGTGTCACACACAGCTGTCCTGCACTGTGTTCCTGTCCCTATTGTCACACCAGTGTCACACAGCTTTCCTACTCTGGGTCACTGTCCCTGGTGTCACACCAGTACCCCCCAGCTCTCCCACACTGGTCCCTGTCCCTGGTGTCACACCAGTGTCCCCCAGCTCTCCCCCACTGTGCATTCCCACAGGCAGGGCTGGAAGTGCTGCCTGGGAAGTGCCAGTTGCCCTTCCCTGGGTTCCACCCAAAGCATCTCCACCACAGGAGCTGCTGTGGAGGGATGGCCCCGGGGCTGGGCTTGGCTGCTGTCCCCAGAGCCCCCAGAGAGCAGCCTGGCAGCCCTCTGATGTCCCCAGAGCCCCCAGAGGAGCCTGGCAGCCCTCTGATGTCCCCAGAGCCCCCAGAGAGCAGCCTGGCAGCCCTCTGATGTCCCCAGAGCCCCCAGAGAGCAGCCTGGCAGCCCTCTGATGTCCCCACAGCCCCCAGAGAAGCCTGGCAGCACTCTGCCCAGCCCACAGCCCCCAGAGAGCAGCCTGGCAGCCCTCTGATGTCCCCACAGCCCCCCAGAGAAGCCTGGCAGCACTCTGCCCAGCCCACAGCCCCCAGAGGAGCCTGGCAGCACTCTGCCCAGCCCACAGCTCCTCTTCCCAGCCTCTGCCAGCAGTCCCAGGAGGGTTTGGCTTGGCAGGGATCTTACAGCTCATCCCATTCCACCTCTGCCATGGCAGGGACACATTCCCCTATTCCAGGTTGTTCCCAGCCCCAGCCTGGCCTCACAAAAACCCCTCAAATATGAAATGCCAGAGACACCCTGAATTCTGCTGTGAGTTTGGCCACCTTTGCTGTCCCTGGGAGGCCGAGGTGTCCCAGGGTCACAGAGGAGCTGTTTGTTTCTGGAGTTCTTCCCAGCCTAGAGCTGGGCTGAGGGAGGAGCTGAGCTGGAAAGAGCAGTGCTCAGAGGCACAGCAGGAGCACAGGAACAAACCAGGCTCTTGTCTCAGCCAAACACCCAGGAGCACTGCAGCACACTGAGAAATTCCTTCCCAGCCTGGCTTTGAGGCAGGGCAGGTGTCAGGTGGAGCTGATGGATTTGCTGCACCATGGAAGCGCCAGGACACACATCCAGGGCTGTGGGCAGCTGCCAAGGGAGCTGAAGAGGTCCTGGGGAAAGTCACTTCTCCTCCAGGAGCATTGTCCCCAGGAGGTGATGGGATCACCTGCACTTCTGGAGGTGTTCAAAGAATGAGGAGATGTGACACTTTGTGATGTCATTGGTGGGCATGGGGACATTTGGTTGAAGGTTGGACCTGATGATCTTGGAGGGCTTTTCCAGCCTTGATGATTCTGTGATCGCCTGTCTGGGGAGCGTTGCTGTGTGACTCCTGCCAGTCACAGCCATGAGGTGAGTCTGGGTGTGACCAGGACAGCTGAGGGACAATGTCCTGTGCCTGCACACCCTCGACTGGCTGGGTGTGACCAGGACAGCTGAGGGACAATGTCCTGTGCCTGCACACCCTGGACTGGCTGGGTGCAGCTGAGGGATGATGTCCTGTGCCTGCACACCCTGGGACTGGCTGGGTGTGACCAGGACAGCTGAGGGACGATGTCCTCTGCCTGTACACCCTGGACTGGCTGGGTGTGACCAGGACAGCTGAGGGACAATGTCCTGTGCCTGCACACCCTGGACTGGCTGGGTACAGCTGAGGGACAATGTCCTGTGCCTGCACTCCCTGGACTGGCTGCTGTGAGGGTCCCTGGAGCCAGAACAGTGCAGCCAGAGGGGCAATCACACTGGTTCTAAAGGACCATGTCTAGTGTCTCCAGCTCCCCACCTGCATCACCCATCCTGCTACCTCCTGTTCTTCCCTCTCTCCTGCTGGTCCCTGATGTTTCAGCTCTGGAGTAATTTCCCCCTCACCTCCTGCACACTCTGACTTCCAGCCTGGCTTTCCAGGCTGCAGCCTCAGCCCCCTCCTGCCCTATCCCAGCCATCCCAGCCACCCTCAGAGCATCTCTGGTGGTGTCACAGCCCTTCCCTGGAGGTGACAGGAACGGGAAGATCCCCCTTTGCAGATGCAGGCTCCATCCAGAAGTGCAGCAGCCCTGCTCACATCCCACACCCCCTTCCCCAGCAAGCCATGGCTGTCACTTCCCGGGAGAGAATTGCCAGGGAGGTGCTGAGTGTATTTTTAGCTTTGCCGTTCGTGTCTGATAAGTGTTTTGACCTTTTTGAGCAGAGCTAATCACGCTGTCTGCTCCTCATTGCATCTCAGCTCGTGCTCTGCCTGTCAGGGAGCCCGGGGAGGAGCTGCAGCTCCCACAGCACCCCTGCCATGGTGGGAGGGGGTTCCTTACCTGGGAGCCCTCGTTCTCCACCAGGTGTGTGCCCTCAGCAGCCCTGCAGCCTCGGCTGTGTGCCCGGGGAGTGGGTGGCACTGAAATTCCTGCAGGGATGGGAGCAGAGCACCTCTCCCCTGGGCAGGGTGTGGGGTGGGAATGGCAGGGGATGGGCAGGGTGGGAATGGCAGGGGATGGGCAGGGTGGGCAGGGTGGGAATGGCAGGGATGGGGATGGTGGGCAGGGATGGGCAGGGTGGGCAGGGATGGGCAGGGTGGGCAGGGTGGGAATGGCAGGGGATGGGCACGGTGGGCAGGGATGAGCAGGATGGGCATGCTGGGCTGGCCTGCTGGGACACCAGTGCTGCCTGTCTGCCTGGGGGTGTGCACAGCTGCAGGCAGGGCAGGGCGAGCTCTGGGCTTCCCTGGGGCCAACCCTGGCAGCCAGGCCCAGGGGGGCTCTGAGCGTGGTGCCAGGCAAGGCTCCAGCCTGGGGGGTTCTGAGGGCGGTGCCAGGCAAGGCTCCAGCCTGGGGGGCTCTGAGGGCGGTGCCAGGCAAGGCTCCAGCCTGGGGGGCTCTGAGGGCAGTGCCAGGCAAGCCTCCAGCCCACTCTTGCTCTTGCTGCCTGGGAAATTAGGCAGAAAATGCTGCGATTGAGTGTGAAGGCCTCTGCTGTAATTTGGAGCGAGCAGATGACACGCACTCGTCGTCGGAGGGAGATGAAAGCTTTTAGGGCTGGTGAGCACTAGCAAAATCTGTGAAAATCTCTTTTTTGTCAGGAGTGGTAGATACACAGGCAGATGAAAGACAGAAGATAAAATTAGCCCGAGTGCTACAGAGAGAAAGAGAGAAGGAGAAACGGGGAGGGGGAGGAGGATATTTCTCAGAAGACTCTTGGCAGGGGAGGTTTCAACGGTGGTGACTCAAAGGCAAAGGGGATATATATATTTATATATTTTTATAGATATACATGTGCATATGAGAATAAACGTGTGGGGCTGTGCTTGGCTGCGCTCCCACAGCAGCAGCATCACCTGGGGCTGATCCTTTTGGGACTGTGAGCTTGTCCCCATCTCTGCTGCGACAGGCAGGGAGCCCTGCTGCCCGTGGCCCCTCCATCCATGGTGGGACTCCAGCGTGTCCGTGGCTGCTCCTGGAGGACACAATCCTGCCTCCAGCATGAGAAACCACAGTGCCCACTCCAGTGGGTGGTGTGAGTGTGCTGAGCAGTGCCACTGAGGTGACTGTAACTCCATTTTTCCTGTGCTTTGGAGGCTCAGGCTGCAGTGGGGCCTGGCTGTGCAGCAGGAGATGCTCTGAGCACAATCCTGGCTGCTGTGGATTTCACCTGGGCTGTCCAGTGGTGAGGCAGGAGGGACTGGCATGTCTCACCTCACCTGCAGGTGACTGATCTGGGTCCAAAACCCCTTCCTTGCTCCTGCCTTGGCCGCTGGAAAGAGAGGAGTGCTGGTGGCTCCGCAGCCTGTGGGACACTGCCCATGAGAAAGCTGCATCCCAAAGCATCAGTGGAGTGGGGAGAGAAGGTCCCTGTGGGATGTCCCACTGAGCTCACAGCCAGCCCTGCTCCCCTGGGAGGGCTGGGCTGCTCTGAGCCCAGCACCGTCTCACAGGCCTTGGGGACATGGCAAAACAGAGGGGGAAAACCCCTCCACAAATCCCTTTGTGTCCCCTCCAGGGTGGTCAGCAGTGGGGTGAGGGATGGACTGAGACAAGGAAGGAGGGGGAAGTGCTCTCAGATCTTGCTCTCTTCACTGGTGGCTTCCAAAAATCTTCTCCCCAACCCCAAGGACAGTTTTTTCTGCCCAAGGATGCAAATCACTGATGCAGATGTGACAGCCCAAGGAGGGTTCTGGTTCTCCTGGGACACTGCAGCCTCACTGTCCCCACCCCCTGGGTGAGAATGCTGAAGGGCAACCCCTCAGCGGTGGGTGCCAGGCTGCCTGAGTGCATGCCCAGCCCTCCACAGCAGGCAGAGCCTGCAGGCAGCAGGGCCACCGTGGGTGCTCCCCGTCAGGGCAGGGAGGCAGTGTGGTATTCACATACCCTCTGAACAGAGAGAAGCAGAGAAAAGAAAGAAAAAACAATTCTTGTCTCATCTGCTGCTCCTCTTGTTGTGGTCATGTGGAATGTGTTCTGGAGATTGGATCCGAGGTGACCAATTCCATCCACGTGAGTGGGTCAGGACTCTTGGGCAAGAATCACGAGTTCAGGAGTAGAAGTTAGTTAGAAGTTAGAAGTAACTGTGATATAGTACGTGTCCTGGGTGAGGTTATGATGCTTGTATCCCCAGTTGTGTGTTCTGTTTTATGCTGGATTTGATGTTCTGTGCCTTCTAGACTGGCTGAAGAGAGAATATTTGTTTTGTTTTGTTTTGTTTTGTTTTGTTTTGTTTTGTTTTGTTTTGTTTTGTTTTGTTTTGTTGTTTGTTGTTTTGTTGTGTTTTGTTTTGTTTTGTTTGTTTTGTTTGTTTTGTATCAGGTGCTCCCCCACAGCTGGCAGGACACACAGACAGGGCAGTACAGAGTGCAGCTCCTGCTTTTGATTTGCTCTTACTCTTGCTCCTGCTTTGCTCTTGCTTTGCTCCTGCTCATCAGTCAGTTTAGCTAAACAGTCTGAATTTTTCCCTGGACTGTTTTCCTTTCCCTTTTTTGGACCCACTCGAGCCTGCTCCAGACTGGGCCCTGGCAAACACCCAGAGTTGGCACCTTGTGGCTGCAGCAGCTGCCCCAGCGCCGGAGGGACTGATCACAGAGCCACCACCCCAGAGAGACTTTCTGACTTTGTCACCTTTGTCAGAGCGTGACAGAGCGGTGTCACCGGAATTGTTCATTCTGTGTGCTGGGGGTGCTGTGCCTGTTAAACAAACAGGTTCTGTCCTCTTCTCTCTGGGGAATCCTTCCCAAACCGGCTGTGGGGAGGGGCCGTGTGGGTTTGCTTTAGGGAGGGGCCCCTTGGGGGGTTTTCTCCCAAATTTGCCCTGAACCAGGACATATAGTATAGAATGTATCTCTTTAATATAGTATAATGTAATATAATATAGCATAATAAAGTAATTAATTAGCCTCCTGATATCATGGAGTCAGATGCACATCATTCCTTCCTATGTCTGGGGTGGTCATAAACCCGGTGAGGCGGGAGGGCTCCCCGTTGTCCTCAGGAGCAGCCCGGGAGCTGCGGCAGCAGGAGGCTCCTCCGAGCCGCACACACCCACCTGCATGAGTCAAAGCAGCATTAACAGCAGCCACAGCATCCATCCAGGGCTGCCTCCCCCGCCCTCAGCGTGCCAGCCAGTGAGAGTCACGGCACGGGCAGCTGGGGACAGCAGCTGGGCTCCTGCCTTGTCACACGGCGCTGCTGGATGCAGGTGGTCCCTCAGGTGATCCCTCAGGTGGGGGGATGGTGGCTGGGGCTGTCCTGAGCCTGGGGATGCCCAGGGCTGTGCAGGAGGAGTCACAGCATGGCCATCTGGGGACAGCAGCTTAGCTCCTGCCCCTCCGCCTTGTCACATGGCGCTGATGGATGCAGGTGGTCCCTCAGGTGGTCTCTCAGGTGATCCCTCAGGTGGGTGGATGGTGGCTGGGGCTGTCCTGAGCCTGGGGATGCCCAGGGCTGTGCAGGAGGAGTCACAGCATGGGTATCTGGGGACAGTGGCTCAGCTCCTGCCCCTCCGCCTTGTCACACAGCACAGGTGGCACCTCAGGTGGGTGGGTGATGGCTGTCCTGAGCCTGGGCTGAGCCCGGGGATGCCCACACCAACCCCACTGCCCACACTGCCCACCCAGCTCCAGGGCTGTGCAGGAGCGCGGTGCCAGCGCCCAGCGAGCGGCGTGGAGCGCTGCCTGCTCGGAAGGAAAGGAATAAATAACCCAGCCGTGAGAGAGGAGCATTGGCCAAAGCCGCCCAAGAAGCCGTCTGTAGCTCCCAGCTGCAGCCCCCGTTGCCTGGCTCGGTTATCCCTCTGGGAGTGACAGCAGGGATGGCAGCTCTGCAGCCCGGCACAGACGCAAACCTCTCCCTCCTCCGCTCCTCCGAGCGCTCCGAAATGCCTTTCACCAGCAGAACAATTAGAAACCTAATTCCTATTTCTCCTGCTCAGCTAATTGTCTGTGGACAATTTGATTGTAAGAGTGCCCAGTGATGCAGAATAACCATCTTATTTCTGCTAGACATTGCCTTTGCAATTAGCGCTATTGATTGCATCGCTCTGCTCTCTCACCTGCCGGGGCCCAGGGGAGCGGCTTTCACCTGGCTCATCCCTCCCAGGGTGGCCTGGCCGTGTCCCCCCTGTGGCAGGCTGGCCCTTGGCCACCGGGTCCCGCTGTGGGCTGGGCAGGAGGGTGAGGGCTGAGCTCCAGCCTGGCTCTGATGCTACTCTCTGTTCCACAGGGAGGAATTTCTCCCCTCAGGGCTCACAGCCACCCAGGAGGGTCCCTCCAAAGCCACCACGGAGCTCCCACTGAGGAGACATCTCTGCCTGCAAGGGACTCTAACCAGCCAGGCTGGCTAGAGCTGGGAGGGCTCAGGGTTTTTTTTAATATATAAAAACAAAAATTGAGATTTGACAACACCAAAAGGTTCTGGATGAATGTGTCGATTATGCTGAATGGTTTGTTTGGAGGGAAAAAAACCCCAAAAGATCAAAACATTTCATTTCAGTCTATTCAGATTGAAATGTTTTGATTTTTTTTTTCCCTCATCCAAATGACTTTGTTTCAAAGTTTCCCTTAATTTTGTTTTGCTAAACATCAAGAGAAATTTCTGTGAAATGGCTGTGGTTGGAAGGAAATGCATTGGTTTGGGCACAGCCAAACCTTTGGTGTAACCACCACCCTAAAAATTCCCCCTCCCGTTTCTTCATTTATTAGAATTTCCAGGGATTTTTGTTTCCAGGCCAGCTCTAAAAGACACATGGTTGTGCTTTCCCTGTCACAAAGCAGTCACAGATCTCCTGCTGTAGACAGGGGCTGGGTTGTCCTGGGGGGCTGCAAGCCTGCTCTGTCCCCCAGCTTCAGCCCTCCTTGCCAGGGCTCCATGTGGGACCCACTTTGTCCCCAGCCTGTGGCCCAAAGGGCTGTGGCAGAGGCTGGTTTTGGTGCCAGCCTGGCTCTGCCTGCTCTGGGCATCACCTGGGCAGGCCCAGGGTGCCCAGGGGAAGTAGGGCTGGCGAGGAGTGGGGTCCCTGGTGACGCAGAGGGATGCGGAGGCAGCTCCCAGCTCTGCTCCAGGAGCTGGAGGAGAAGATGCTCCTCTCCTTCAACCCATTGAGTCACCCCCAAACAGCCACCAGCTCCGGGCTCCAAGGCCCAGATGGCTGCAGCAGGGAAGAAGCTTTCCAGAGCAAGAGGAGCCGGGTGTAAATAGCAGACTGTGCAATTAACTCCCCCCACAGCAGATTTCTGTCCCAGCAGAAGGAACAGCCAAAGTGTTCCATCCATCCTGCTGCCTCCAGGCACCTGGGAGGTGCTGATGGCCACACGTGCAGGGCAAGGACCAGTGCCTGTCCTGGAGGTGCTGATGGCCACACATGCAGGGCAAGGACCAGTGCCTGTCCTGGAGGTGCTGATGGCCACACATGCAGTGCATGGACCAGTTCCTGTCCTGGAGGTGCTGAGGGCCACACGTGCAGGGCATGGACCAGCCCCTGTCCTGGAGGTGCTGAGGGCCACATGTGCAGTGTCACAGCAGTGTCGGTCAAAGTGCCTGGCCATGAAGACTCCAGCCCCACACTCCTCTGAGGGGCACTCCTGGTGCAGGTGGCTGATCTTGCTGTTCTCATCCACCGGGTAGGACTATTGAGCACGCAAGCTTAACCTTCTTTTCTCTTATGCTTGCATCTTCTTGGGAGTCGTGTAAGACTTTTCGCTCTCTTTCTTCTTCGTTCTTCTTCTTCTTCGTTCTTCTTCTTCTCTGCTCTTCTTCTCTTCTTCTCTTCTCTCTTCTTCTTCTCTTTCTTCTTCGTCTTCTTCTTCTCTGCTTCTATTCTCCTTACTCTTCTCCGCACCATCACCACGTCGCAGCCTCAGGTAAAGGATGGATTCTTTGTTTAATGGTGGTCAGGTTGCGACAATGTGTGAATCCCATCCTCCAGCTGCTTCCCAGGAAAGATCAGCTGCTGCTGATTCTGGAGGGGTGCTTCTCCTATTCCTGGATCTCACAGTCTGCAGTATCAGAAGGTTCCGCCTCAAGGTGATGGTTTTGCCCCAGGATGGTCTTCCATGGAGATCTGCATGGTGAGGAGGGCAGGGGCAGCATGGCGGCACTGTCAGGCTTACCTGCAGGGTCAGGAGCAGCTCCCATCCTGGAGGTGCTGAATGGCCACCCATGCCGGGCATGGACCCAGCTCCCGAGCCTGGAGGTGCTGATGGCCACAGGGCAGGGCAATGGACCCGCTCCTGTCCGGGATGGTGCTGATGGCCAACAAGGTGCAAGGGCATGGACCAGCTCCTGTCCTGAGGTGCTGATGGCCACAGGTGCAGGGCATGGACCAGCTCCTGTCCCTGGAGGTGCTGCTGACCACCCATGCAGGCAAGGACCCAGCTCTTCGTCCTGCACAGTCCTGCTTGGGGTCCCACCTCCACATCCACAGACCTGGGCTCCCACACTTCCTACAGCCAGGATCTTCCCTCTGGATGGAGCATGCGGCCAGCCCAAGACATGGGTCCATCTGGGCTGAACCACAGGGTGCCCCAGCCGCTGGGCACAGGGAGCAGCCTTGGGCTAGGAGAGCTGAGCAGGGAGGAGCGGCTCCAGGGGGAGGGAGAGGGGGCTAGGAAGGAAAGATTAACGTCCTGGATCTATAAACACACTCGGTCCCAATTAGGATAATGCACTGATTAGGGGAAACTGCAATAGTTCTGCTGGTGGGTACTGGCAGTAATTTGCTCCAGATATGGGACCGCAGTGGCAATATTATAACTCTGGGCCAATTAGTATTTGTGAGCAATGAGCAGAATAACACCTCCCTGAGACTCCGGGCTGGGGCCTGTGCCTCCTTCCCATCCAGCTGCAGCCTGGAGCAGGGCTGGGCAGGTGCCCAGGGCTCCAGCTGCAGAGGAAGCAGACCCGGACCTGGCTGATGTGTGCCAGCTCCAGAAGAAATCACAGAATCATTTCAGGTCTGGGAAAGACCTGCGAGCTCCACTAAATCCACTGATCTCCCGTAGAACCTCTAAACCATATCACTCGGTGCCATGTCGTACTCATTTCTTGCGTCCCTTCCAGGGCTGGTGATTTCACCACGGCCTGGGCATTCGGTGCCAGGGCTTGGATTCACTCTTTGAGTGAAGAAACACTTCCCATAATGTCACACCCTGAACCTCCTCTGACACAAGCTGGCAGAGGGCCGTTCCCTCTTCCTCCTGTCCCCTGCTCCCTGGAGCACCGCTTCGACCCCCCGGCTATTAGTCCCCTCCTGGCAGGAGCTGTGCAGAGCCCCAAGGTCCCCCCGGAGCCTACTGTGCTCCAGGCTGAGCCCCCTTACCAGACTCCCTCAGGAACGCTCGCAGACCCTTCCAGCTCCCTCAGCCTCTTCCTGGGGCTCCAGACCCTTCCAGCTCCCCTGCAAGTAAATAGCCGGGGATGGGGGGGGGAGAGGGGGGGAGGCGGATGGTAGGGGGATTGTGGAAGGGAGTGAAAAAGAAGAATAGAGGGGAAGTGGGGTTAGGCATGAAATAGGGTCGTGGGATATTAGTACAAGGGCGGGCGAAGAAATTTTAGAGGGGACAGGGGAAGGGGTTTGGATGGGAAGGATGGAAGATTAGTGGGGGAAGAATGACATGAACATTGTTGGTGAGGAACGGGGGGAATTGTGCCTAGGGAATGGAGAAGGAGGGGGAGGAGTGAGGGATGGGGTGTGGTAAGGGGGAGGGAAGAATGAGGGGGGCTGGGGGGGGATGGGAAGGGGGGGGGAAGATGGTGGGAGGGCATTTGTGTAGGTAGGGGAGGGGGGTGGGGAGGGGAGGGGGGAGAAGAGGGTTAATAGATAAGAAGAGGGGAGGTGGAAGGCAGAGGGGGGTGGGTGGTTGACTGGGGGGAGGAATGGAGACGGTAAGACGATAGGGTGGGGGGCAAATGAGCGGTAAAGGAGGTTCTGGGGGAGGGATGGTGGGGAACAAAAAAAGACGAAATGATAGTGAAGGAGGGGGGGAGTAGGAGTGGGAGTGGCAGATGTGATAGATGAAAAGTTGGGGGAGGATCGGGGGCGACGGCGGAGGGGGGGGGTAGATTTAGGTATTGAATAGAGGGGGTTGAGGTTGAAAATAGTAAGCTTTCCTGGGGCTCCAGCCCCATCCCTGCTCCCTTCCCTTCCCTGGACACCCTCAGCCCCTCCAGGCCCTTCTTATCATGAGGGGCCCAGAGCAGACCCCAGGACCAGAGGTGTGGCCTCACCAGTGCCCAGCACAGCGTGGCTGGAGCCATCACAACGACGTGGCCTCCTGTCCCTCCCTGGGGGGCCTGGGACTGTCCCTGCTGGGAGCAGAGGTGACGTGCTGTGATGGTGCTGCTGCAGCCTGGGGCTCCTGCTCACGTGGGGGGACACAGCCTGTCCCCCTGTCCCCCTGTCCCCCTGTCCCCCTGCAGATGTGCTGTCCTGCAGAGTGGGTCAGTGCCTGGAGTGTTCTCTGGGGAGCTGGGACACGGACAAGGGCTGGCTCCATGTCTGCCTGCTGGAGAGGAGGGAGCTGGGCTGGATCCACTGCCTTGGGTTCACAAGCACGATGAACAACCCCCCCTGGGCAGGGAGGGTGGGGAAGGGCCCCTGGAAGCAGCTTGGAGGAGCCTCAGAGGGCAAGGGCTGGCAGTGGTGGGTGCTGCTTCTCCAAAGAAGAGGCAGGACAGGGCTGGAGCAGCCACCACTGGTGTCACCCACCCACCGGGACGCTCCAGGTCCCCCTGAAGGTGGGCACAGAGGGCACCACAAGTGCCATATGTGAATGATCCCACCAGACTGCAAATCCCCTGTGGTGCTGCCATCCCTGAGACACGGACCTGTGCTACCTTGTCACACTGCAGAGGGGACAGACAGCCCTTTGTCCCGGCCCCTCTCACAAAGCCCTGCAAGGGGCTCAGGAGGGGGAAGCGGCTTCTCCATCGCCAGCCCAGCCTCCCTCTCGCCGCCGGGAGCGCCGTCCCCGGGGTCAGGTTACCCTTGTGGCTGTCTCCGGTTGTCTCCTCGGCTTCCCCGCTCCGTCCCCATCTGCGGCCGAGACACCCGGCTCCTCCCGCCCGGCATCTGCATCCCCCCAGGGACCCCCCGCGACCGCAGGGCCGGCTCCGACTCCAGCCTGGGGCTGCGGCTGCTCAGCTATTTCTCAATAAAAGGGACCATTAATTGCTGCCTGCTTCGCTCCTCGGCAGAAGAGAGCTCCCACCAGCCTCCAGGAGCCTGGAGATGGGCAGGAGAGCAAGGATGTGCTCCTGGAGAGATGCTGAAACTCCAGCCAGATGTGGCCAGGAGGGTTTGGGGATGGGGACAGCTGGGTTTGGGGGCAGGGATGGCAGGGTTTGGGCATGGGTGATGCCTCAGGTTTTTCAGATTCTGCTTTAGTGTGTGGGTCTGGGCTTCACATGGGATGGAGAGCTCTGTGCACAGAGCAGGGAGACAAAACAATTCCTGCCCCAGTTGGGCACCCAAATCTCAGCCCATGAGCACAAACCCCGTGGGCTGGAAAGAGAAAAACAAGCAGGGTAGGACTTTATAACCTAAATCTAACTGGACAATTAACCCCAATATGCAAATGGACCAGAACTTATAAAAGTGAGAGACCCTGTGACCAGGTGTGCATTTTGGGGCCATTTTGGTTCATCTTGGGTTCATTTTGGGGCCATTTTGGTTCATCTTGGGTGCAGCCCTGGCTGGGCTCTGGTGCTGCCCAAGGTGGATCCATGGAGGAGATCCTTGGAATCAATCCCTGCTTTATTCTCTAGCTCAGTCTGGTCTCTGTTCTGGGTCAGTATTGTCAAGGCAACAAGGACAGCAGAGCTTGGGACAGGGACAGCAGGGTTTGGGGACAAGGACAGCAGGGTTTGGACATGGGGACAGCAGGGTTTGGGGATGGGGACAGCAGGGTTTGGGGACAGGGACAGCAGGGTTTGGGATGGGGACAGCAGGGTTTGGGGATGGGGACAGCAGGGTTTGGGCACTGTGACCAGGCAGGGCTGTCCCCTGCCCTGTGCACTCCAAACCCAGCCTCCATCCTCCTCCCAACCAGGGAACTTTGGCGCTGGTGTCTCCAGCCCAGCCCTAATGATGGGAGCATTTAGCACACAGCTCCTGTGTTCAAACACTCCGGCAGGCAGAGACACCCTGTCACCCAGGTGACACGTCTCTTACACGCTGCCAATTTAGCAGCAAGACGTCCCTGGAATCTGGGTTAGCGCTGGCAGCAGCTGCCGGTGGCCCCGGCCCCGGGGGAGGGAGGGGTGGGAGCACTCGGCATCCCCCCGGTCCCACGGAGCAGCCCCCAGCACACCCGGGCTGGGTGGGAGGCTTTGGCAGCCCCTCCAGCAGGCAGGCTCAAAGCAGGCAATTTAAAATGAAAATTAAAAATAAAAAAAAAAACCAAAACAAAACTCCGGTTATTTTTCTCTGAAATTTTGTGAAGAAATCTTCTTTTTCTCCTTTTCCCTGCATTGCCATTAGATTCTCCCCTCCCTGCCAAACCCTTTCCTTGCACAAATGAAAAACCCCAAACAAAAGCTGTCAGGACAGAAGATGGTGAACATGCCTGGCTTCCCAGCAGCCAAAACCTGATTTTCCTAACCGAGCCCAGAAATATTTTTTACCCTGAGAATTTCCAGACTCTCGGTTCCCATTACAAAAAAAGCTTTTCCACAGACCCTGCAGAAGTCCCTCAGTGAGCCACCAGTGCTTTGGCATAATTACACAGTGATTAAGCTGGATGCCAAAGGACAACACCCTGTCCCTGTCACATCCCTCTGGATCTCGTTTCCTGCCCTGGGCAGGGCCAGACCCGGGGTTTGGGGTCACCCCATCTGCAGGCAGAGCACAGAGGGTGCAAGCACCCCATGGTTTGTGTGAGTTATCCCAAAGGGAGCCGTCCCTGCTTCCCACCCGTGGGAGGTGCAGCCTGGAGTTAGGAAATGTCACTGCCTGGTGCCCAGCCTGCAGTCACACAGCTCCTGGCACACCTGGAACCCAAAGCTCACCTTTCCTTGGCAAGCTGGAGCAGTGGATTACAGCAGGGATTTTTTTCCATGACTTTACTTTGCACCTTTCCATCATTTAATATTCAATTTTTAAGCTTTGCCAAGGCTCCTTTTGTCCATTCCCTAATTCCTGCTGCCTTTTAACGTGTCTCAGCTCATGCATCCCCCTGGCCCAGCTTCCCCCCAGGTCTGGGGGCTCTCAGCCCACTTTGTAGCCACTCAGGCAGGCTGGGCTGGGCCGTGAGGGTGGCAGGCTGCGGAGATTCTCACTCCACGTGCAGCAGGAGCACGCTGGGCTGCTGCAGATCCTCTGCCTTCCCTCCTGCACGCTCTGCTCCCATTCCAGGCCACCTCCAATCCCATCCTTGCAGAGGGCTGGCTACCTTTGTGATCGATAACAACACTGGTAGTTATTCTTGTCAAGAGAAGGTTAATTGCACCTCCTGCCTGGGGGCACCAGCTGATCTCCGCGGGGGCTGGGAAGGCATTTTCTGCCCCTGCTCAGCGTTTCCCGAGCCCACAGGCTGCAGGATGCAGGGATGGACCATGTGCTGGAGCATCAGGTGCTGCAGGGGAGGGGGAGGCAGGGGAGCTCTGTGTGACCCTGCTGTCAGTGGGGCTTTAGTGAGACCCTGCTGAATGAAGGAATTAGGGGAGCTCTGTGTGACCTTGATGTCAGTGGGGTTTAGGGGAGCTCTGTGTGACCCTGCTGTCAGTGGGGTTTAGGGGAGCTCTGTGTGACCCTGATGTCAGTGGGGAAATTAGGGGAGCTCTGTGTGACCCTGCTGTCAGTGGGGCTTTAGTGTGACCCTGCTGAATGAAGGAATTAGGGGAGCTCTGTGTGACCCTGCTGGATGGGGGAATGAGGGGAGCTCTGTGTGACCCTGCTGTCAGTGGGGGAATGAGGGCAGCTCTGTGTGACCCTGCTGTCAGTGGGGGAATGAGGGCAGCTCTGTGTGACCCTGACCTGTGAGGATGCCAGGCTGTGCTCCCAGCAGTGAGGGGCAGAGAATGCCAGGCTGTGCTCCCTGCAGTGAGAGAGGCAGAGGATGCCAGGCTGTGCTCCCTGCAGTGAGAGGGGCAGAGGATGCCAGGCTGTGCTCCCTGCAGTGAGGGGCAGAGGATGCCAGGCTGTGCTCCCTGCAGTGAGGGGCAGAGGATGCCAGGCTGTTCTCCCTGCAGTGAGAGGGGCAGAGGATGCCAGGCTGTGCTCCATGCAGTGAGAGGGGCAGAGGATGCCAGCTGTCCCTGCAGTGGGCTCCGCATGAGGGGCAGAGGATGCCAGGCTGTGCTCCCAGCAGTGAGAGGGGCAGGGGATGCCAGGCTGTGCTCCCAGCAGTGAGGGGCAGAGGATGCCAGGCTGTGCTCCCTGCAGTGAGGGGCAGAGGATGCCAGGCTGTGCTCCCTGCAGTGAGAGGGGCAGAGGATGCCAGGCTGTGCTCCCAGCAGTGAGGGGCAGAGGATGCCAGGCTGTGCTCCCTGCAGTGAGGGGAGGGGATGCCAGGCTGTGCTCCCTGCAGTGAGAGGGGCAGAGGATGCCAGGCTGTGCTCCCAGCAGTGAGAGGGCAGAGGATGCCAGGCTGTGCTCCCTGCAGTGAGAGGGGCAGAGGATGCCAGGCTGTGCTCCCAGCAGTGAGGGGCAGAGGATGCCAGGCTGTGCTCCCAGCAGTGAGAGGGGCAGAGGATGCCAGGCTGTGCTCCATGCACAGCTCCCAGAGGCTGCAGCTCTCACCCTGGGCTCTGCTGGCCAGGGGGGTCAGGAAAGGATTTTTCTCCCACGCTGCTAGGGCGGCACTGGAGCAGAACTCTGCTGCTGCAGAGACCTCTGTGGCTTGCAGGGACATGGTCTGTCTGTCTGTCTGTCTGTCTGTGAGCTGCCCTGCTCCCCTTCCAGCCCCTTCCCAGGCATCCCAACCCCCCTTTTCCCTCTCTTTCCCACTCCTGCATTTACAGTCTGTGCCCGTGGCCTGTCTGCAGCCTGGCGTGTGACCTACTTACACACAGAGCCCCAGCTCTTGCCTTTTCTCCCTTCTCTCTCCCCAACAATGCAGGGCCCTGCTGCCACCCGCCTGCTCCTGCACAGTGCCAGCTCCAGGGGCCTGTCCTGACCCCCGTGCCACTGCCATCCCTGGTGGGTGTGGAGCCCCCTCCCAGGATGGTCTCAGCCTGCTGGTAACGCCTTTCATGGATCCTCTTTATGCCTTTGGGTTTTAGCTTTTCTGTTTTTCAGATCCTGCCTGGCATTAGTGCAAAACTCTTTACTCCATATAGAGTGTTACTGTGCTCACATTTCAGGCAGATAAAACAATTCCTCCAGGGCTGAGATGCAAGGACACCCTACAGCTTCAGACCCCAAAAATACAAACAAAAGTGAATTGTGGGGAGCAAACTGGGGTGAATGACTTCATTAATTGAAGCTGTAATTGGAGAATTAACCCCTGATATGTAAATGGACCAAACTGATAATTGTCTGATAAACTGGTGACCATTGTCCATCGTGGGTGCAGCCTCTGGGAGGCTTTGGCTGCCCAAGGTGGATCTGTTGAAGGCCTTCAATAAAATCCCACTTTATTCTCATAATTCTGTCTGGCCTCTGTTCCAGGGAGCCCCTCCAGGCACCATCCAGGGGATGCCCAGCTCCTGCCTCCCAGGCTGCCTGAAGCCAGCACGGGCACCAGGGAGCAGAGCTGGGCGTGCTCAGGTTCTCCAGCTGTGCCAGGGCCAGCCTGCAGCACTGCCAGCTGTGTTCACCCTGTGCCAGGGCCAGCCTGCAGCACTGCCAGCTGTGTTCACCCTGTGCCAGGGCCAGCCTGCAGCACTGCCAGCTGTGCTCACTGTGCCAGGGCCAGCCTGCAGCACTGCCAGCTGTGTTCACCCTGTGCCAGGGCCAGCCTGTGCCAGTGCCAGCCTGTGCAGCACTGCCAGCTGTGCTCACCCTGTGCCAGCTGTGCTCACCCTGTGCCAGGGCCAGCCTGCAGTACTGCCAGCTGTGCTCACCCTGTGCCAGGGCCAGCCTGCAGCACTGCCAGCTGTGTTCACCCTGTGCCAGCTGTGCTCACCTGTGCCAGTGCCAGCCTGTGCAGCACTGCCAGCTGTGCTCACTGTGCCAGGGCCAGCCTGCAGTGCTGCCAGCTGTGCTCACCCTGTGCCAGCTGTGCTCACCCTGTGCCAGCTGTGCTCACCCTGCACCAGTGCCAGCCTGGCCCTTCCCCCATGGAGACACTCCAGGGGTGGGGATAAGGCTGCCACCCTTCAGAGGTCCCTGCTGCAGGTCTGGAGCCTGCCACATGGAATTCGGGCTCAGGAGAGGCAGGTGAGGTGTCTGCTCTGGAGCTGGTGCTGTTCAGAACCGTGCCAGGGTCAGGTTTGGGTTGGGGACAGTGGCCTGGCAGCAGACAGGGTGTGCCATCAGGGCTGTATCTCCTTGGATCAGGTTTGGGTTGGGGACAGCGGCCTGGCAGCAGGCAGGGTGTGCCACCAAGGCTGTATCTCCTTGGATCAGGTCTGGGTTGGGGACAGTGGCCTGGCAGCAGGCAGGGTGTGCCACCAGGGCTGTATCCCTGCCCTCCATCAGGGTGGCTGCTCCTTGCTCTGCTCCATGCTGTGGAGATTCTCCCTGCTCCTCTCCACTGCACAGGAACACGCTGGGATGCTGCAGATCCTCTGCCTTCCCTCCTGCTCTGCTCCCATTCCAGGCCACCTCCAGTCCCATCCTGTGGCTGGGGCTTGCCAGGGGATGGCTGTGGATGCTGAGGGGATCCTGGGGGAAAACTCCACATTTCAGCATTGCTCCCCTAGGCAAAACCACCCCCAGGAAATCCCAAGGGGAACGGGCAGAACTCCATGCCCAGAGGCACACAGGGGTAGCACAAGTGGGCACACACTGGCACAGCCAGGCCGTGGTGGCTGGCTGTGTCCCTGCTGGGGACACAGGGCAGGAGGCTGTGGCGGCTCAGGTGCTGCTCCAGGGGTCTGTGACACGCTGGTGACACCGCCCAGAGCAGGGGGTGCTCCCGCTCAGCCCAGCCCAGGCTGGCTGTGGGTGTGTGAAGAGCAGAGGGCTCCCTGCCTCCACTAATGGGAATAATAAGGTAATTAGGGGCTGTGTAATCAGGGCCTCGTTGCTATGCAAACACTGAGACAAGAGATGCCCCTCTCTCCCCCTGCACACCTGATGAGTCTCGAGGGACAGAGATGCTCTCTGGAGATTTGTGCCTTCTCTGGGCTGCCCTGCTGCTTGTCACAGAGCAGGAAAAGATCTTCATCCTTCCTTCCTCAGCACTGTCCTCCTCAGCTCTGCGATGGAGAGGCATGGGAAGGGATTCCCACCCCGAGGAAGGAGGCAGGGCAGAGTTCCCCTCTGCTGAGGCCCCTCTGGCTCACATTTGGCCTGCCAGCAGTGCCAGCAGCTCGTGTCTGCTCACCTGGAGTTTTCCACCTGCACATGAGGATGACAAATCATTCCAGCCCCATGGTGCCCCCAAGGCAACTCCAGTCCCATCTGCCTGGGGCTGTCAGGGCTGTCTGAGGTGGGGCTGGGGGCTGTGGGAGCTGGGGTTCGGCTCCAATCACACCAAAGGTGCAGTACCCCTGGTGCCCATCACACCCCGGCTGCACCTGCAGCCCCCAGCAGGGACCTGTGGGTGTCACCACACATGAGACCATGGCACAGCACCACCCCAGCACCTCTTTGACACCCCACACTCAGTCACAGCTGTGGGAACTCAGCCCATCACTCCTGATGTCCAGAGCTACCCAGAGAACCCTTGGGGGGCTCGGGAGCCTTGGAATGTTGCCAGAAGCACTTGGTGGATGGATTTTGATCCATCAGGGATGTGCCACCTGTGTATGAGGAGATGGAACCTGTGGGAATCACTCGGGTGTGAATGGGGAAGGGAAGACACAATTATAGGGTAAATCACAGATTTTGGGGTTTGGGTACAGGGGGGTTGTGGAGACAAGATGGAGGAATCAGGGCGTGTCACCAGGCTCTTCTTTCTTCTTCTTGTCATCCATCTCCTGCTGTGGTGTTGGCACTTGGGGATTGGTCTGGGGTGAGGGTGCACTTGGTGACGAGGGTGACAGGTATTGGGGATAAAAAGTAAATATGATATCCGTAGTTTTTGTTATAAAAGATGTGCCCGCCTTGGGGGTGGTCAGAGTGCCTTTGGCTGCCGTGCTGGTCAGATCCAGGTCGGGCAGAGAAGGGACTTTGTAGATAAGAAACAATAAACAATTCTGAAGACCGAAAAACCCTGGAGTCCAGACTCATCTTTTGAGGCCCAGCGTGCCAGAACCATCCTAAGCGTGTGTGGGAGCAGAGACGGACAGCCCAACCCCATAACAGCCTGCTGGGCTGCTGCTTCTGAGTGCCCCAGCTGGGCTGGGGGCCCAGGGCTGTGTGTGCCCGTGGCTGAGCTGCTCTGCTGCTGCAGAGGCAGGGCACTGACAAGGGCTGTAAATTGTCAGGCCCTGTAAAGCATTTAATGATTTTGAATTTATCTGCATCGATAAATACATGACAAGGTAACAGTCAAATAAATACCCATTAGTGCACTCGCTCTCTTTTTTTTAATTACGAGCTCGGGTGTAACCAATCATTTTCTGCTAAGCAAGCGCTGCAGGAAATCTTCATTAGCACCAGCCCTGGTGAGCTCTGCAGCCTGGGGAGGAGGAGAGAGCCTGGAGGGAGGTTTGGCCCCACTCAGCCAGCCCAGGGGATGCTGATACCCACTCCTGTCCAGGCTGGAGGCCATGCAGGGAGGGAGGTTTGGGGTAGGGCTTTTCCAGGATTGACTTTCTCGCTCTCTCCAGCTCCCTGGTAGGAGGAGCCAGGTGGGAGCTGGGCTCTGCTCACAGGTAAGAAGGGCAGAACAAGAGGACATGGCCTCAAGCTGTCCCAGGGAAGGTTTGGTATAGGGAAATTCCTTCATGGAAAGAGTGGTCACACACTGGCACTGCCCAGGGCACGTCATTCCTGAAGTGCTCAAGAGTTCAAGGATGTGGCACTTCATGGTGTGGGGGGTTCAGCTGGAGGTTGGAGTCGATGATCCTGGAGGCCTTTTCCAACCTTAATGATTCCCTGAGCCTGACTGGGGGCTCTGCACACCCCAAGGGCTCTGCACACCCCAAGGACAGTGTTTTGGGCTCTGCACACCCCAAGGGCAGTGTTTTCTGGAGGCAGGGTATCAAGGTGTGTGTAGAGGGGGGGATCTCACTTGCTGCTGGTCTTTTGGCACCCTCCCCACAGTGGGTGACCCACAAAGTGCCAGAGGGTGCAAACCACCCTGGCTGGCACCTCAGACAGAGCATATCCTGTCCTGGTAGGGGAATACACCCAGGAAGAGGCATGAAAAACTACAGAAGTGCTGTGAAGGGGAAGTGCTGTGAAACCCTGGAGCTCCAGCTCTGGCGCTGGCATGGCTGTGGCACTGCTGTGACAGCACTGGGTGCAGGGGAGGAGGAGCAGGAGGAGCTGGGTGAAGGACAAATGTCCACCCAGTTTGGCCCTGCAGGGAGGGGACACAGGCCAGCAGCAGGTCGCTGTCCTGGGGTGTCCTAGGGTGAGGTTATGATGCTTGTATCCCCAGTTATGTGTTCTGTTTATGCTGGATTTTATGTTCTGTGCATTCACAACTGGCTCTGAAGGGAGAATGTTTTGTTTTGTTTTGTTATCAGCTGCTCCCCCACGGCTGGTGGGACACACAGACAGGGCAGTACAGAGTGCAGCTCCTGCTTCTTGCTTTGCTCCTGCTCTTGCTCCTGCTTTGCTCTTGCTTTTTGCTTCTGCTCATCAGTCAGTTTAGCTCAGCACTTCGAATTTTCCCTGGACTGTTTTTCCTTTCCCTTTTTTGGACCCACTCGAGCCTGCTCCAGACTGGGCCCTGGCAAACACCCAGAGTTGGCACCTTGTGGCTGCAGCAGCTGCCCCAGCACCAGAGGGACTGATCACAGAGCCACCACCCCAGAGAGACTTTCTGGCTTTGTCACCTTTGTCAGAGCGGTGACAGAGCGGTGTCACCTGGAATTGTTCATTCTGTGTGCTGGGGGTGCTGTGCCTGTTAAACAAACAGGTTCTGTCCTCTTCTCTCTGGGGAATCCTTCCCAAACCGGCTGTGGGGAGGGGCTGTGTGGGTTTGCTTTCTGGAAGGGCCCCTTGGGGGGTTTTCTCCCAAATTTGCCCTAAACCAGGACAGGGGACAGAGGTGTTTGAGGAGTGGGGTCAAGGGCAGAACCTGCCTTGTGCCTTTCCAGCCTCCCCTCCAGCCCTCTGTGCCAAGCCTCTGGCTCAGAGAGGGGCACAGGGAGAGCACGGCTGCTCTGCTCTGTCTTATTTCTGTCTGGCAACATTTTTCCAGCAGAGCAGCTTCTAAACTCTGAGCATCTCCTGGGAACATGTCGATCCTGATGATATTTTTCTATGGAGAAGTGTCAAATCAAATGATTTCAACTTTCACATTTTGTTTCAATAACGTCGAAAGGATTTTTTTTCCAATGAGAGGCGAACATTTCAATTTGACATTATCATTTGGTTTCATTCCATTTGGGCTTTTATATTATCATATTACTCCAAATCTACATTTCTAGTCTATCTAGTGTTTTACTGTTTAATGATTTAACAGCGTCAAAACCCAGTGAAACGTTTGGATATTTCTGGGTGAATTCCCCCCCCCCCCCGGAAATTTGTACATTTTGGGAAAATCTGCATTGGGAAGCCCCCAGATTCCCAGGGGATGGAGCTGCCATCTTGCAGCTGGCTGTGGCACGGAGCATTGTGTGGAGGCAGCAGCAATCAGGGGCACTTTGTCCTGTGCTGGAACCAGAGGAAGGACACAGATGTGACCTGCTCTGTGCTGCACAGCCATAAATAGTGAGTGGCAGTGCTGGCAGGGAGGAAGGTGAAGACATTGTACACAAAGTGGAGAGAAACTCGTCAACAGGAGTGGGGAAAGAGGGTGCCCTTGGTACCCAGAGCCTGCTGTCCCTGGGGAGCAGGAAGGGCTGGATGCAAGAGCAGGGGATGAGCAGCAATGCACAAACAGGGCGGTTTTGAGGGGTTTTTCAGTGGGTGTGATGGAGAACTGCCAGGATTTTCCCTTCATGAGCCAAAGGCTGGGACACATCTCTGCTTCCCAGCACCAAGTGAAGGCAGGAACCTGCTCTCCCCTTTGCCAGAGCAGCACTGGGGGCAGAGGGGCTGTGCCTTCACCTCCCGCTCTGGGCACCGAGGGCACGTCCCTGATGGATCAGGGTCACTGCAGGTCTCTGCAGCTGTGCCAGGGCTGGAGGAGGCAGGCTGGCAGCCGGGCACTGCCCCTGCACCCACGCCTGGCAGGGGTGGCTCATTTCTGAGGGGAGTTGGGCTGATGCCCCGTGCCCTGGGTGCCCCCTGGCCCCACACACAGCCTGCCAGGCTCCTGCCTTCCCGTCTGGCACAGCCCTGTTGCTCGCAGGGTGCATTAAAAGCTGCTTTAATGGATATTTATGATCCCCATCACAGCCTTTTACTGCCTGTCCTTTCCCATTAGGGCAGCGTGTGCCCAGGCTGTGGGCGGGGAGGGGTCTGGGGCTGCACGGGGGAGGGGTCTGGCTGCCTGGAACCATCAGCAAACCCCTGACACCCCACTGAGGCTTCAGAGAGGTCCCCCTATGCCAGGGGGCTCTGTCCCCCACAGATCTCACAGCAGAACCACCCAGAGGCACCTCCTGCATCCCCAAGTCTGCCTCTCCCTCTGGGGAAACTGAGGCACGGGGAGGAGTCAGCGCCCTTGCCATTGTCCCCAGGGGTTTGGGTGGTGTCACACGCTGTGCACGGGGACCCGGGGGTGAGCGGGACCAGCTGGGTGAGTTGGGGGTGGCACTGGGCAATGGCACAATGGTGGAGGGGGATGTGCTGGAGGGGAGGCAGGAGCAGAGGGCAGGAGCCAGAACTGCGGGAATCTCCCTCCCCAGCCCCTGCTGAGCACAGGGGCTGCCTTTGGGGGCTGCTGCCTTTGGGGGCTGCTGCCTTTGGGGGTGCTGCCTTTGGGGGCCTGGGGGCTGGGGATGTGCCTGGGGGTGCTGCCTTTGGGGGCTGGGGTGCTGCCTTTGGGGGCTGCCTTTGGGGGCTGCCTTTGGGGATGCTGCTTTGGGGGCTGATGCTGCTTTGGGGGCTGCTTCCTTTGGGGGTGCTGCCTTTGGGGGCGGGGGGCTGCTGACTTTGGGGGCTGGGGGATGCTGCCTTTGGGGGCTGCCTTTGGGGGCTGCTTCCTTTGGGGCTGCTGCCTTTGGGGCTGCTGCCTTTGGGGGTGCTGCCTTTGGGGGCTGGGGGTGCTGCCTTTGGGGGCTGCCTTTGGGGGCTGCTTCCTTTGGGGGCTGCTGCCTTTGGGGGCTGCTTCCTTTGGGGGCTGGGGGCTGCCGCCTTTGGGGGCTGCCGGAGCTCCGGGAGCGCATGGGAAACCCTCCGTGACCGGCCGGGCTCCCTCTCGCTGCCTCTAAATGAAAATCCCCCAGGACAGCATATTAAACTTGACCTGTGCGCTACCTCCCAGATTAACATCAGAGAAGAAAGAATTAAAGGTCTGCGGAGGGCAGAGCCGGGCAGGAGGGGGGCACGGCTCTCCTGGGCTGCTCGGAAGGGGTGGAAGGGCGGGCGGGTCTCCGGGGAGCTCTGCCGGGCTGCCGGAGCTGCAATCTGGCAAGGAAAGTTCGTGTTCTCCTTCTCCAGCTCGGTGAGAATATGGAAAGGCAAAAAAAACCCCAAACCACCCCAAACACTCCTCTGAGCAGCAGGGGACAGCAGGCAGCAGGTGCTGCCCACAGGGATGGGGCTGGGGGCCGGGCAGTGCCCTGCTGCCCACGGGGTGTGACATGGGGCTGTGACACAGCTCCAGCGGGGCTGTGTTGGGGTGTCCTGCACACTCTGTGTCCCCCTGGGTCACACCCAGCAGGATGGTGGGATGGCAGCTGAGGCGGCAGCTGAGACCCAGCTCTGCTTGGAGCTGGGTGGGCAAAGATGGACCCGGACCACCCTGGGGGTGGGCATCTTCTATGGGACAGGGACAGCAGCCAGGGCACGGCTGGGGCTGGGCCAGGGCAGCTCAGGCTGGAGATCAGGGCAAGGCTCTTCCCCCAGAGGGTGCTGGCACTGCCCAGGCTGCCCAGGGAATGGGCACGGCCCCGAGGCTGCCAGAGCTCCAGGGATGCCCAGGCTGGGCTTGGTGGGGCTCTGGGCAGGGTTTGGCTTTGGGAATGATCATCCCTGTGGGTCCCTTCCAGCTCAGCCCATTCCATGATTCTGTGAGAGTGAGGGATGGGGGAGATGAAGGATGGGGGAGAAATTTGGGCAGCGCTGCAGGGATGGCCAGGGTGGGGTTGGTGGGGGGATCCAGGAGCAGATCAATGATCCCTGTGGGTATTCCAACTCAGGATGCCCAGGGTGGGGTCGCTGTGGGGTCTGGGCAGGGTTTGGGGCTGGACTGGGTGATCCTGTGGGTCCCTTGAGCTCAGGGTGTTCTGTGATCCTGCCGGGGAGGACGCAGCGGTTTTGCAGCAGCGCCATGCTCGCCCCATCAGCGAGCAGGAGACACCGCAGGCACTCAGAGCCTTCAAGAGCTGACAAGCTGGTGAGAATGAAAAGTTCAAAACCAGTGCTCGGGACATGTAAGTGTCTGTGGAACTAAACTGCCATTTGGGTGGGAGCACGCGTGCCAGGCCCCGTCTCCTCCCGCGCCGCGTGCCGCCGGAAAAGGTCACCCTTCAGCAGCTGGAGTCACCCAGCCTCTCCCGGGTGGGGACGTGGTTCTTGCTCCTCTTAATGAGGTGACCTTCGTGCCAGCGCTGCTCTCTGAAGAGTCGACAGGTCACATTAAGCAGGTGCTTTATTCTGTCCCGCTCCGGCTGTCGGGAGTGGCGCACACAGCGGGCAGAAATGAAATGAAATGGAATGAAATGAAGCGAAGGTGTCACTGGCTTGGCTCCCTCCCGTAGTGTTTTACAGCCTGGACAACACTGAAGAGTTTCTGGGATGTTTTATCTCGGCAGAGTCCTTCCAGCTCCAGTTGCAGCCCTGGGGTGGGCAGAGGGCGTGGGGGGCTCTGGGGGGAACCAGCGCTCCTCCCTCCTCTGCAGCCTCCCAGGGCAGCTGTTGAGGGCTGGAGCCCCTCTGGAGCCAGGCTGGGAGAGCTGGGGGTGCTGCCCTGGAGAGGAGAAGGCTCCAGGGAGAGCTGAGAGCCCCTGCAGGGCCTGAAGGGGCTCCAGGAGAGCTGCAGAGGGACTGGGGACAAGGATGGAGGGACAGGAGCCAGGGAATGGCTGCCAGTGCCAGAGGGCAGGGCTGGATGGGATCTTGGCAATTGGGAATTGTTCCCTGGCAGGGTGGGGAGGGGCTGGGCTGGAATTGCCAGAGCAGCTGGGGCTGCCCCTGGATCCCTGGCAGTGCCCAAGGCCAGGCTGGACACTGGGGCTGGGAGCACCTGGCACAGTGGGAGGTGTCCCTGGCACAGTGGGAGGGGTCCCTGGCACAGTGGGAGGTGTCCCTGCTATGGCAGGGGTGGCACTGGGGCACAGAGGAGCCACCAGGGGCCTGTGCGGCCTTTGCATTGGCACAACCTCCCTGGTATCCTGCAGGGAACAGCCCTGGCACCTGACAAACTGCAGTGCCCAGCTGTGCCCAGCTGTGCTGCACAGAGCAGAGGTGGCTCAGCACACAGAACCCATCTCTGGCCAATGGAATTCCCACAAAGAGAGCACCAGCTCCTGATGGCCTCTTCCACCACAGATGAGTTGCCTAGGTTAGATATCAGGAAAATGTTTTCCATGGAAAGGGTGCTAAAGTTCTGGAATGTTCTGCCTGGGGAGGTGGTGGAGTCCCCATCCCTGGGGGTGTTTAACAAAGCCTGGATGTGGCACTGGGTGCCAGGGGGGAGTTGGGGTGTTGGGTCTGGGTTGGACTCAATGAGCTTGAAGGTCTCTTCCAACCCAGGGATTCTGGGAATTCTGTAAACTCAAGAACTTGTCTACAAGCCAGGAGGAAATTCTGCCTCCTGGGCTGTCCTTAAATTTTCAGCTTCTTCAAAGACCTGGCTGCAGGGCATCCTCCCTGAGGGGGATTCTTGTGAGGCCATTTGTAGAGGGAGGAAAAGCCATTGAAACCGACACCAAAATGCCCTGGGCGGCTGCTGAGCCTGTGATGGGCTGGGGCAGCTCCAGACCTCAGCCCCCTCCCACACCAAAACCTGGCTCTTTCTGTGGTGCTCTCTGGGCAGGACAAGTGGCTCTTGCTGCCTGTGCTTTGTCATCCTGCCCATTTAGCATCTTTTTTCCACGTGTGCTTCACCTCCAAGCCCCAGAGCACCTGCCCTGGCCTCGGTACCATCTCCAGGCACTGACAGAACCAGAGCTCACAGCCTCCAGCTGCCCCAAGGGAAATACAGGTTGGATATTGGGAAAAAGTTTTTCACTGAAGGAGTGAGAAAGTTCTGGAATGTTCTGGAGGTGGTGGAGTCCCCATCCCTGGGGGTGTTTAACAAAGCCTGGATGTGGCACTGGGTGCCAGGGGTGAGTTGGGGTGTTGGGGCTGGGTTGGAGTCGATGAGCTTGAAAGCCTCTTCCAGCCCAGGGATTCTGGGAATTCTGGGAATGCTGGGAATTCTGTGAATTCCTGAATCCCCCACTTCTCTCACCCCAGGCCCAATGCACTGGGGAGCCCCTGTTGGCCTGGGGGAGCAGTGCTGGCCTTAGGAGGGGCAGGATGTGTGTGGTGGCTGCTTTGGCTTGGCCACTGAGGAGAAGCCAGGGGCACCTACACAATAATGTCACCTTGTCACAGGAGAGACAGGTGATGCCTTTTCAGGACTACCTAAAAACAGAGGCCAGGCAAAGTTCAGGCAATAAAAACAAGTTCTATTTATTGAAGGCCTTCAGGTGTATTTAGAGCAGATGAAGCCCCCCCCCGGGGCTGCACCCAAGTGGACTCACAGGTTTTCACACTTTTATAAGTTTGATCCATTTACATATTGGGGGTTTATATTCCAATTACAGCTTCAGGTAATGAAGTCATTTACCCCAAGTTTTCTCCTCCCCAACTCACTTTTCTCATTTACATTTCTCAGGGCCTGAGCAAGTGAGGTGTCCTTGATTCCCAGGCCTGGAGAGAAATTGTTGTGTCAGCCCAAAACGGGAAAGCAGCAGCTTGTATGGAGCCACTCCCCTGTATATGGAGTTTAGAGTTACACACTAAAGAATTGAAGAGTTACAAATATACGAAAAATATAAAAGCTAAAATCCCAAGGCATCCTGGGACATCCCTGAAACTGTGTTGGGGAGATTGGTGCTGGAGATCAGGGCAAGGCTCTTCCCCCAGAGGGTGCTGGCACTGCCCAGGCTGCCCAGGGAATGGGCACGGCCCCGAGGCTGCCAGAGCTCCAGGGATGCCCAGGCTGGGCTTGGTGGGGCTCTGGGCAGGGTTTGGCTTTGGGATTGATCATCCCTGTGGGTCCCTTCCAGCTCAGCCCATTCCATGATTCTGTGAGAGTGAGGGATGGGGGAGATGAGGGATGGGGGAGAAATTTGGGCAGCACTGCAGGGATGGCCAGGGTGGGGTTGTTGGGGGGTCTGGACAGGGCCAGGGGCTGCACTGGATGATCCTTGGGGGTTTTCACAGCTGAGGAAATTCTCATTCTGTGCTCCCTCGGGGCACACTGTACCCACAGGAGCTGCCTGTGCTCCTCCTGTGCCAGCATCGGGGGAGATGCAGAGGCCGGGGTGCAGCAGCAGCAGCTGGGGCTCTGCCCTGCTCCCTCCCAGGGGGGTGGGAGCAGCGTGGGTGAGGAGAGGCAGGAGACAGCAGCAGCAGCCAGAGCAAATGGTTCTTTATTTTATCTCCAGGATAAAAAGGAATACGGAAGCCGGGCTCCTAAGATGAGGTGCCTTCATCTCGCTGCACGGCGTTTGATCATCCCCAATGTTTTACAAGGAGGTGTATGGTTGAATTATCATTAGAGGAGGTGATGGAGCTGAAGAGTAACAGAGAACTTCCTCCATGGCGACCCAGACTCCTGTTCTGTGCCTGCAGGGAGCAGAGCAGGAGAGCCCAGGGGCTGGCACAGCTCTCAGACAGGGCCCAGGAGGCAGGAGCAGCTCCCGAGACCCCTGGAGGGTCTGTCGCTGAGCCCACTGGAGTGTCTGTCCCTGAGCCCCCTGGAGGGTCTGTCCTGTCCCTGAGCCCCCTGGAGGGTCTGTCCTTCCCTGAGCCCCATGGAGGGTCTGTCCTGTCCCTGGGCCCTGTGGAGTGTCTGTCCCTGAGCCCCCTGGAGGGTCTGTCCTTCCCTGAGCCCCCTGGAGGGTCTGTCCTTCCCTGAACCCCATGGAGGGTCTGTCCTGTCCCTGGGCCCTGTGGACTGTCTGTCCCTGAGCCCCCTGGAGGGTCTGTCCTTCCCTGAGCCCCCTGGAGGGTCTGTCCTTCCCTGAGCCCCCTGGAGGGTCTGTCCTTCCCTGAGCCCCCTGGAGGGTCTGTGCTGTCCCTGATCCCCATAGAGGGTCTGTCTCTGATCCCCTGGAGGGTCTGTCCCCAAGCTCCCCTGTCCCCTCCATGCTGGGAGGTGGCTCTGGGAGCTGAGGAGAGCAGCCCTGTGCCTGCCCAGGTCCCTCGGGGCTGTCAAGCCCAGCAGAGGCTGAAGGCCGAGCCCAGCACACTGGTGTGGGGAAACAGCCCAGCCCAGCGTGGATCTGGGTCAGCTGCCATGCTGGGGGATCCAGGGGGTGCCTGGGGTCCAGAGCACTGGCAACGAGGACAAAGGGATCTTGGAGCCAAGGATCCTGAGGCCGGGAGTGCCGGCATCTCCATCGGAGCGGGAATTCTCGCCTCTTTTTCCGCATGGGTGCCCCTAATCATCCATCCATCACCCATCCCTTCTGTCCCAGTCCTCCAGCAGGTGTGCTCAGGGCTGGCATGCCTGGAATTGCCAGTGCCTGCTCCGAGTGCAGGCTTGCTTAGCTCTGGAGCAAGTGGCATTTCCAGAGCCTCATTAGTATTTGCATTGTTGCATGGCTGTCTAAGAGAAGCAGCAGCTAAGTGAGCCAGTCAGATCTCGCTAATTTGCATGTTAATGAAGCCCACAGAACGAAGCTTAGAGAGAGTGACTCGCTAGACCTATACATGCAGGCTGTATATGCTTTGGAGACACAGCAAACACTGCAGGCAGACACCCAGATGGCTGCAGAGACAGACAAACAGATGGCTCCCTACAGCTGAACTGCGTGGGGGAGGCTCTGGGAGAGAGCTGGGGTGAGGCACTGGAGGGAGGGGGGAAGGAGAGCGAGATGGAGAGATGGAGAGATAAAAAATATGAATGGAGAAGCAGATTAGTCAAGGATTGTGAACATGCTTGGGAGGAAGGATCTTACCATGTGTTTTTGGTTTTTTTTTAAATAGAATGGTTGTGCATCATCTCTTGCAGAGCACAGGTCCCAGTGGGGCTGGGTCTGCATCATTGCACTGGGGGATGCTGCAGAGGGTGGGTGGAAGGACAGACTGCTGGACAGACATCCATGGGGTCTGGCTGCTTTGTAGGCAGCTGCTGAACCCCAGCTCTGCTGCCCAGGGTGCAAGGGCTGCCTGGACTGCCCTCCTTAACCCCCCCGGAGGACTGGAGCACTGCAAACACGACTGTAACTCTATGAGAGATGGAGAGAAATGTGCACATATTTACATAAATGTCTGGTGCCAGTGGATGGGGTTGTTGTCAGCCATGAGAGGCAGCAGGTGCAGCTCATGGGGGAGCTGTGAATTTGGGCTCATCCTTCCCTGGGAGAGGGGCTTGCCCTGGGGAGTGTCCCACTGCCAGCCTGGGGATCCAGAGTGACATCCTGCATCCACAGCCACCCCTCTGTGGGGTCAGCAGCACCAGCAGTGCCCCCTGAGCTGGGAGAGGACACCCTGCAGGGAGAGCACATCTCCCCAAACATCCTGCATCCACAGCCACCCCTCTGTGGGGCCAGCAGCACCAGCAGTGCCCCCTGAGCTGGGAGAGGAGAGCCTGCAGGGAGAGCACATCTCCCCAAACATCCTGCATCCACAGCCACCCCTCTGTGGGGCCAGCAGCACCAGCACTGCCCCTGAGCTGGGAGAGGACACCCTGCAGGGAGTGCACATCTCCCCAAACCCCATCTCCTGGTGGGTTGGGGCTGGGACTCCCCCTGAGGGAACACTGGGCTGACCAGTCCATGCTGTCCCCCTGCCAAGGAGTCCCAGTTCCCAGCAGAGCTCGATTTGTCCTGGATGGGCTTGGCTGCCCCACATCAGCAGGACATCAGCTGGAGCCACAGCCAGCCCACCACACACCCCTGTGGGACTGATTCTCACGGCCCCATCCCTCTCCTGCCTCTATTTGCCCCTTCTGGCTGTGTCTGTGAGGTTTCTGCCATGGGGACACAGCAGGAGGGGCAGACCAGGACCTGCAGCGTGCAGGGACAGCCCTGCAGCCGTGGGAAACACACAGATCTGCAGGGCTGCAGAGTTTCCTCCTCTCCTCATCCTGCCCAAAACTGGCAGAGGCCTGTGGGCATCTCAGGCTCACTGGGAGAGGAGGTCAGGCCCTGAAAAGCTGCCATGGTTTAAATCAGGCTGCCCTGGAGCCCAGGTTTGCTCAGCCTGGCTGTTTGGTGGCAGGCAGGGCCAGAGCCAAGGCACTTGCCCAGTGGCCAGCTTGACCCCAGTCTCAGCTTGGCTCTGCTGGGCTCTTTGGAGACCCCTGTGTCCAAGGACCAGTGTCTCAAGCTGCCCCAAAGGAAATACTGATTGGAAATTAGGAAAAAATGTTTTATACCGAAAGAGTGATAAAGTTCTGGAATGTTCTGCCTGGGGAGGTGGTGGAGTCCCCATCCCTGGGGGTGTTTAACAAAGCCTGGAGGTGGCACTGGGTGCCAGGGGTGAGTTGGGGTGTTGGGGCTGGGCTGGACTCGATGAGCTTGAAGGTCTCTTCCAGCCCAGGGATTCTGGGAATTCTGGGAATTCTGGGAATGCCGTGATTCTGTGAATGCTGTGAATTTTGTGAATTCTGTCTCCACCCTGGTCCCAGCCTGGCTCTGCTGGGCTCTTTGGAGACTCTGGGCTGCAGCAGGCAGCAGGAGCTCACACGGGGAGGGGAAGGCAGTGCTCAGCTCCCCTCCCTGCCCCTGTGCCAGCGTGCCCAGGCGCTCCAGGGCAGCAGGAGCAGGATGCAGGGATGGGGCTGGCACGCAGCTCGGTGCCAGCTCTCACACGGCTCGGCTGTCTGACACGTCAGTCAGCACAGCCGGGCCCCTGCCATGCCCACTGAGCACGGCAGCCCCCAGCCCTGGCAGCCCCCAGCCCTGGCAGCCCCCAGCCCTGGCAGCCCCCAGCCCTAGCAGCCCCTGTGGAGCAGCGTGACAGGGCTGGCACTGCCAGCGGGGCACACATTGCAGATGTCCCCACTGAGTCACACACAGCCTCTCCAGAACGTTTGTCCTGGTTTAGGGCAATTTTGGGAGAAAAACCTCTAAAGGGATTATTCTAGAAAGCAAATTCAAGCAGCCCCTCCCCCAGCTGCTTCAGGAAAAAGATTTCCTTGGAGAAAAGTGGGAAAAAGCTGTTTATTTAACAGGTAAAGCATTCACCAGCACAAAAAATGAACAATACTGAGCAATGAAGCCTCTTGTGGCTCCAAAGACAAACCCAGAAAGTCCCTCTGTGGGCTGTAGCTTGGCTCACTCATGGGAAATGCCACAGCCCAGGCCCAGCCTGGTGGGCCACAGGTGGAGCTGCAGGAGTTTTTCTGGGTGCTCAGTCCAGAGCAGGTTTGAACAGGTCCAAGGAAAAGAAAAACCACAGTCCAGGGAACCTCTCTGCCTCAGAGAGCTAAGAACGAACTAAAAGCAAAGAGAGCTCTGTCCCACTGTCTGTCTGTCCGTCCGTGCTGCAGACAACACAGCAGTAGGAACGTGGAGGAGTGAGTGCAGTTTCTGAAAACAAACTGTGTGCTTCTTCTTTCCCCCTTCGCTCTCAGAATGAGTCCTAAAGGTGCAAACCTTAATTCTGGGGTAAACAGACAAATGGGGCTTAGAGCATCATAGAATCACCCCAGGACAGACTCCCAGAGCGGGGAGGGACCGGGCAGGGGACAGCCCTGTCCCAGAGCATGGCTGAGCTCGGATCTGTGCCCACCCCGCTCTGAAATCTGCAGCTGGGAGAGCGCACAGCCCCCGAGGACATCGTTAATTCATGGCAGAGACGGTTCAGCCCCCTGGCTGCTCTCACAGCCTGCCCTGGGGGCTGGGGAGCCTCGGACACAAAGTGCCCCGAGTTGTCAGGGCAGCGTCCCCTAATCGAGGTGATGCCTCCACAATCCGGCCCCATTCTGCCAGCAGGATTTGTATGCAGCAGGGAGCTGCTCCTGTGGGAACCCATCCATGGATTAGAGGCCATTGAGGTGGGTAATCACCCCCCGCAGCACAATGCAGGAATTTGGCTGGTGGGATTGCTCTGCTCAGGAGGGATCCCCTTGGCTTTGGGAGCCTTTCAAAGGGTCGCTGTGAGCACCACGGGACACTGTGAGCACTGTCTGAGGGCTATGTCTGGAGCAAGAATAAAAGCAGGAAAATAAAGATGAAAGGACCTGGCTTGATCCAGCCCTGGCTACAGACAGCCCCACACCTGTCTGTGGGAGAGAGGAGATGTGGCAGGACTGCCCGTGGGACCCTTGGCCACTGGGCTGGGCAGGGGTGGTGGCAGAGGGGGATGGGGGGCACAGAGCTGGGGAGGTGTCCCAGGCATTCAGAGCACCTGTGTTGACTTCTTGGAGTTCATCACATCTTTGCTTTGTGTCCTGGTGTGAACAGCCAGGTGTCTGCTGAGGGAGGCAGGAGCCTCCCCTGACATGGAAAATGCAAACCCCCTCCCTCTGAGTTATTGTAATTCTGAAATGAAGGGGCTCCCTGGCAAAGATGTGGGAGTTGCAATAACAGTTATTTACTAGGGAAATTAAAAATCCAAATGCAAGAGTGCAACCAAGCCCTGGCAGAGTGAGAGCAGGCCCTGGCACGCTGTGGCTCAGGGTGGGGGCACAGTCCCATGCCAGGGGGGCTCAGCCCTCCTGCAGTGCCAGCTGTGGCTCTGCTGGAGCAGGGATCCTGCACAAGGGGGGAGTTTTCCTCTGCAGCTCCAGGGCTGCTGGAGATGGGCCTGCTCTCCCTCTGGGAATGCAGGGCAGCAGAAAGCTGCTCCTCTGGGAATGCAGGGGGCAAAGGCTGCTGGGCTGTTCCAGGGCAGATTGGATCCAGGCAGGAATGCTTGGCTCCTCCCCTGGGCGCAGCATCTCCCCATGGGATGCTGGAATTGGATCAGCCCTGCAGGGACACTCAGTGGCCATGGACAGCAGAGATCTCCTGGAGGGAGGGTTGGCTGTGGCAGAGAGAAAGAAACCTGCCCCAGGGACAGCAGAGAGCTGCCCAGCTCTGACAGGGGGGACAGAACACACACCCAGCCACCCTGGCATGGGACTGTGCCCCCACCCTGAGCCACAGCGTGCCAGGGCCTGCTCCCACTCTGGCTGTGCTTTGTTTGCACTATTGCATTTGTATTTTTAATTTTCCTAGTAAAAAACTGTTATTCCCATTCCCATATCTTTGCCTGAGAGCCCTTTAATTCCAAATTTAAAATAATTCAGAGGGAGGGGGTTTGCATTTTCCATTTCAGGGGAGGCTCCTTCCTTCCTCAGCTGTTCAGACCCAGACAGACACCCAGGCCCTGGCACAGGGGGTTTGTCCCTAAACAAGGGCTGAGAGAAGCGGGAGTGTTGTGGCCACTGTTCCTGAGAGTGGGAAACGGGGAGCTCTGTGTCCCCCAGCCCTGAGATCTGCCTGCTTTGGACATCTGCTGGCTGTGCCTGGCAGGAGAGCCGAGGTGCATCATCCCACCACTGGAGCCAGGCTTTCAGGCACAAGTGTCTCTAATTATTAATTAGCTGATGAGGGTTTATTATGTCTTAGAGCAGCTCTCCTGTTGCCTGTGGCACTTACTGGCACACAGGGAGGAGAGGGCTCGGTGCTCCTGTTGCTCACACGTGTGCCAGGGTTGCTGTGCAGGGACAAGGGACCTTCTGAGGCTGTCACCTCGTGTCCCACAGTGGCATGGGGGTCCCAGCTGTGAGATCCATGCCACCAGACAGGCCCAGCCACCTGTCCCAGGTAGGCTGGCCCAGCCCCCCTCCACCATTCTGCACCCACAGGTGCTCTGCAGGTGGGACCTCAGTCACATCAAGCCCTCATGAGGCTGCTTCAGGCATGGGTGAAGACATAAAGGAGCTGGCACCCAGACATGTCCCTGCTCCAGAGGAAACCTGCTGCCAGCTCCTCTCCACAGCCAGGAGGGTCTGCAGGAGTTGCAAAGCAGCTGTGCTGTGTCCAACAGCTCCCATTCCATGAATCCCAGAATGAACTAGGCTGGAAAAGACCTTTGAGATCATCAAGTCCAACCTCTGACCCAACACCTCCTCATCAACTGAACCATGGCACTGAGTCACTCGCCACGGCCACGTCCACTCTTTTTTTAAACACATCCATTTTTAAATTCCATGCCCTGGGAGGGGTCCCAGCTGCCCCCCCAGCCCCAGGCTCTGCTCCCTGGGCACATGGGGACAGGTTCTGCCAGCTGCAGCCAGGATGGGGCCAGGCTGACCCCGCTGCTGCCTCAGCCCGTGCTGAGGGAAGGGTTAAGTGCGATGGGGAGGCTCTGACATTTTGCTAATGTGCTGTGTTAATTGATTCGCTCATTTCCATTTGTTCCTGTTAAAGAGAGACAGATGAGAGTGGTCCTGCAGTGCAGCGGCTTGGCAGGGAGCGGCTCTGCTGCGTGCAGATGTGCTCCTCACTCAGAGAGTGCCCTCAGCCAGCCTGGATGTGCTCCTCACTCAGTGAGTGCCACCAGCCAGCCTGGATGTGCTCCTCACTCAGAGAGTGCCACCAGCCAGCCTGGATGTGCTCCTCACTCAGAGAGTGCCACCAGCCAGCCTGGATGTGCTCCTCACTCAGTGAGTGCCACCAGCCAGCCTGGATGTGCTCCTCAGTCAGAGAGTGCCACCAGCCAGCCTGGATGTGCTCCTCACTCAGAGAGTGCCACCAGCCAGCCTGGGTGTGCTCCTCACTCAGAGAGTGCCCTCAGCCAGCCTGGATGTGCTCCTCACTCAGTGAGTGCCACCAGCCAGCCTGGATGTGCTCCTCAGTCAGAGAGTGCCCTCAGCCAGCCTGGGTGTGCTCCTCACTCAGAGAGTGCCACCAGCCAGCCTGGGTGTGCTCCTCACTCAGAGAGTGCCACCAGCCAGCCTGGGTGTGCTCCTCACTCAGAGAGTGCCACCAGCCAGCCTGGATGTGCTCCTCAGTCAGAGAGTGCCCTCAGCCAGCCTGGATGTGCTCCTCACTCAGAGAGTGCCCCAGCCAGCCTGGGTGTGCTCCTCACTCAGAGAGTGCCACCAGCCAGCCTGGGTGTGCTCCTCACTCAGAGAGTGCCACCAGCCAGCCTGGTGATGGGGGTAGGATGGTGGGGATGGACAGAGACCAGAGATCTCTGAAGCCAGTGCTTGGAACTCATGGTTTATTGAAAAGGGTCTCTGTCTCAGTTTGGAAAGCCAGGTGCCTGCTAAGGAAGGCAGGAGCATCCCCTGAAATGGAAAATTCAAACCCCACCCTTCTGAATTGCTATAAATTTTAAATTAAGGGGTTCTCAGGCAAAAAATATGGGAGCAGGAATAACAGTTCTTTACTAGGGAAGAAAATAAAAGGATAAAATGAACAGTGCAGTGAACTGAACCAACCCTGGCAGAGGCAGAGCACAGCCTGACACCCTGTGGGTCAGGGGGCTGGCAGCAGTGCCACTGGAATTGTGGCTCAGCCCTCCTGCAGGGCCAGGGCTGGTTCTGCTGGAGCAGGGATCCTGGAGAAAGGTGCACTCTGCCTCTGAAGGGCCAGGGGCAGAGGCAGCTGCTGCTCCTCTGGGAAATCCAGTGCAGAAGCCGTGCTGGTGTTCCAGAATCTCCAGATTCTATCCGGGTAGGAATGCTTGGCTCCTCCCCCTGGGCTCCCATCTCCCAGTGGGATGCTGCAGTTCTTATCAGCCATGCAGGGACATTCCATGGCCTGTTATCAGCAGGGGTCTCCTGGGGGGAGGAGTGGGTGTGGGAGAGATAAGGAAAACTGCCCCTGAGCAGGAGACAGCTGCCATGCAGGTGGGGATAGAGCACATCCTGCCCTGCAATCTGGGACAGCCTGGGGGCAGGGCCCTCCTGGGAGCTGCCAGCCACAGCTCAGAGCAGGCCCAAGAGAAGCAAATGCATGGTAAAGAGGATGAGAGAGTGACGTTCCCCTTACAATACCAGAAATCTTCTTCTGTGCTGAATATTCCCATTCTCACTGACCAATCCAGTCCAAGATACAAATCCTACAGCATTTACATACAGCCCATAAGAATCATCACATCACCACCCTGTGTTCCATTTTAAACCCCAAAAACTCCTCTTTGGGCCCTCCTGCCAGGCCAGCAGGGTCTGCTCTGCCCCTTGGAGCTGCCTGCAAGCAGAGGGTGTTGTTTGATCCCAAGGGGATTCCCTTCAGCTGGCCATGCCATTGTTTTCCAGCTGTTCAGTAACTGAGGGATCTCAGAGCTGCTTTCATTTCCATCTCACTCACAGTTTCCATATTCTCAAAATCATTTGCCAGACAATCACATTTATAAGGCTTTCCTGTTCCATCTTCCCCAACACTCATCCCTGCAGGACCCAGCTACCCAGGGTGTGATGCTCAGTGACATCCCAGCCACCTGACCAAACACCTTTTCATCCCCTTGAAAAGTGCAATTATGACAAGAATCAAATTCCTGTGGTGAAAAAGCTCAATTTCAGTCAAAATGTTTATTAAAAACATATTTGTTCTGCACCTTTTTGCTGCCAAAAGAAAAGCAGCTCCTTCCAAGTGTCTTTATTTGCTTGAACTTATCCACAGGAGAAGAATTTGTTTCAGGAATCTCTCTTGGGCAGGGATGTGCCTGTGACAGGAGCAGCACCAGGGCTGCCTCCCCACCCTCCCAGGGACACAGAACCCACCTGGGCTGGGATTCTCCAGTCCCACTCCTGGTTTTGGTGCTGTGGGATTTGTGTTTATTGGGAGCACCCTGGAAAAGGGAATTGATGCTGGAGCAGGAGGGGTTTGAGGTGGTGCCTAAAATCCAGAACTGAGCTGAAGGTCTCTGCTCTGCTCCTGCACTGGGACCGACCCAGGTGAACAGGAGGGGAAAACCATGGAAATACAAAAAGGTTTGGGAATGAAGAAGCTTTAAAGCTCATCCCGTTCCACCCCTGCCTTGGAACCCCTCCCCCTGTGCCAGGGGCACCTCCCACTGTGCCAGGGACCCCTCCCACTGTGCCAGGGACCCCTCCCACTGTGCCAGGTGCTCCCAGCCCCAATGTCCAGCCTGGCCTTGGGCACTGCCAGGGATCCAGGGGCAGCCCCAGCTGCTCTGGCAATTCCAGCCCAGCCCCTCCCCACCCTGCCAGGGAACAATTCCCAATTGCCAAGATCCCATCCAGCCCTGCCCTCTGGCACTGGCAGCCATTCCCTGGCTCCTGTCCCTCCATCCTTGTCCCCAGTCCCTCTGCAGCTCTCCTGGAGCCCCTTCAGGCCCTGCAGGGGCTCTCAGCTCTCCCTGGAGCCTTCTCCTCTCCAGGGCAGCACCCCCAGCTCTCCCAGCCCTGGGATTTACTCAGTGGCCTCCTCTGGACACTCTCAGCACCTTTCTTGTGTTTCTTTACATAACCCCAGCACAAGTCCCTCTGCTGGGTTTGTGCAAAGCCACAGAATCCTCACCCAGGTGGGGAGATCTCGGTCAGGGCCACCTGGAGAGGCTCCAGCCAGGAAATGACTCCTGAGCTTTGCCTGTACTTCAGGAGATGTTAATTATGAGCATCCTGTTAATTATGCCCATCCCTGTGCCCGGGGCTTCTGTGCCTTCACCCTGCGGGCACCTGGGAGCCCATGCCAGGGGAGATCTGTGCTGCAGAGCAAGGGGTCAGAGAAGGGCAGAAAAGCAGAAGGAAAACCAAAAATAGTTGTGGAGGGTTGAGGGCGTCCTCAGGGAGGAAACAGCAAAGCCCCAAGAGAAGCTGTGCTGCAGTTTGTCCCTCCCTGGGAAAGGACAGCAGGGCCCTGGCACATTCCAGTGCCAGTCTGAGGGTCCAGGTCAGAGCTGCTCTACAGGGAAATCCACCTCAACTCATCTTTGCTCTGTTTTGGGCCAAAGAGGCAGAATTTTGCCCTCAGCAGTGACCACACTGTGAGGAACATCCCTGTGAGGTTCCCAGCACCTTTCCATGGGTGAGGGTCACCAGGAGGTTGGCAGGATGGCACAGCAGGGACTCTGGCAGGATGGCACAGCAGGGACCCTCACAGGATGGCACAGCAGGGACTCTGGCAGGATGGCACAGCAGTGTCTCTGGCAGGATGGCACAGCAGTGACCCTGGCAGGATGGCACAGCAGTGTCTGGATGGCACAGCAGTGACTCTGGCAGGGTGGCACAGCAGTGACCCTGACAAGATGGCACAGCAGGGACTCTGGCAGGATGGCACAGCAGTGACTCTGGCAGGATGGCACAGCAGTGTCTCTCTGGCAGGATGGCACAGCAGTGTCTCTCTGGATGGCACAGCAGTGTCTCTGGCAGGATGGCACAGCAGTGTCTCTCTGGCAGGATGGCACAGCAGGGACCCTGCAGGATGGCACAGCAGTGACCCTGCAGGATGGCACAGCAGTGACTCTCAGCCTGGGCTCGCAGGCTGTGCTCTCCTCTAGAGTCTGGCATTTTCCACCCCACAGTGAGAATTGGGCCCCTTCTGCTGGCCCTGGTGCTGCCAGCTGTGCCCGAGCTGAGGCACATCTGCAGGTGGAGGCTGCAGGGACACCCCGGGTGGCTTTGCACAGGTGACAACCCAGGACAGCCTGGCGCTGTGGCACAGGAGGCTCAGCCTGGCACTGCAGCAGGTCAGAGGGAGCAGGGTGCCACCTCAGTGCCCAGCACAGGGAGCAGGAGCAGGGGCTGAAAGGGAGAAGGTCCTGATCCTCCCAGCCTCCTTCCTCCTTGCCTCTGATGGGTGAGAAAAGGATTTGGGAACTCCTGTCCCTGTGAAATCTGCTCCAGGGCTGCCCTGCTCCAGGGCTCCTGAGGCTTCTGTGCCTGGGCTGTGCCCACATCCCTGGGCTCCCATGGCCTCTGTGCCCATGTCCCTTGGCTCCCATGGCCTACTGTTCCCGGGCTATGTCCCTGTGCTCCCATGCCCTCTGTGCTCAGCTGTGCCCCTGTCCCTGTGCTCCCATGCCCTCTGTGCCCAGCTGTGCCCCTGTCCCTGTGCTCCCATGCCCTCTGTGCCCAGCTGTGCCCCTGTCCCTGTGCTCCCATGCCCTCTGTGCCCAGCTGTGCCCCTGTCCCTGTGCTCCCATGCCCTCTGTGCCCAGCTGTGCCCCTGTCCCTGTGCTCCCATGCCCTCTGTCACCTCTGTGCCCCTGTCCCTGTGCTCCCATGCCCTCTGTGCCCAGCTGTGCCCATGTCCCTGTGCTCCCATGCCCTCTGTCCCCTCTGTGCCCCTGTCCCTGTGCTCCCATGCCCTCTGTGCCCAGCTGTGCCCATGTCCCTGTGCTCCCATGCCCTCTGTGCCCAGCTGTGCCCATGTCCCTGTGCTCCCATGCCCTCTGTGCCCAGCTGTGCCCCTGTCCCTGTGCTCCCATGCCCTCTGTCCCCTCTGTGCCCCTGTCCCTGTGCTCCCATGCCCTCTGTGCCCAGCTGTGCCCATGTCCCTGTGCTCCCATGCCCTCTGTGCCCAGCTGTGCCCCTGTCCCTGTGCTCCCATGCCCTCTGTCCCCTCTGTGCCCTGTCCCTGTGCTCCATGCCCTCTGTGCCCAGCTGTGCCCACTGTCCCTGTGCTCCCATGCCCTCTGTCCCTCTGTGCCCCTGTCCCTGTGCTCCCATGCCCTGTGTGCTCAGCTGTGCCCATGTCCCTGTGCTCCCATGCCCTCTGTGCCCAGCTGTGCCCATGTCCCTGTGCTCCCATGCCCTCTGTGCCCAGCTGTGCCCCTGTCCCTGTGCTCCCATGCCCTCTGTCCCCTCTGTGCCCCTGTCCCTGTGCTCCCATGCCCTCTGTGCCCAGCTGTGCCCCTGTCCCTGTGCTCCCATGCCCTCTGTGCCCAGCTGTGCCCATGCCCTGTGCAGCTGAGCCCAGGGCCCCTTTCCTCCCCCCAGCTGCTTGCTGAGGTGAATTCCTGCTCCCGTGGGGCGAGGGCTGGGGAGCAGCCGCCAGCCCTGCAGGGGGAGGAGGGGAGGGCTCCAGCTCAGCAGGGCAGAGATGCTGACACACCTCAGGGGCTTTTCTGTGCAGTTATCCCAGGGCTGAGTGATGTGACAGCCCCGAGGCCACGGGAGCTGCTCCAGGGATGAAGGAGCAGGGATTTCCCTGGCACAGCCCTCTGCTGTGGAAGCACCCTGCCCCGTGGTGCTTCCCCTGCCAGCTGTGCCACTGCTGGGCCACCCAGCCCCCCTGCCCCCCTCCAGCTTGCCCTCTGCTCCACAGCTGCCTTCTGCCAGCCCTTCCATCTCCTGCTCTTCTCCCAGGAGACCCCAGTTTTCCTTCTGGGCTGGCTTTCGCCAGGCTCCCCACTTGTTTAGCATTTCTGTTCCTCAAATCACTTCAGTCCAAAAGGAAGAATAATTGCCTCCTCCATTTAGCTAAAATGCAGGATCATAAACTTGCCCATCAGCTGCAGCAAGGTCAGGAAGTGCCTGCAGAAGGCAGGAGGCATTTATTGCTTCCAGAAGAGCAGATTTCACTCCCTCTGCTTTCCACATCCCCACCCTGATGCCTCCAGTGCGATCTCGCTGGAGCTGGGTGGATGCAGCAGGATAAATTGGCTGGAATTGGTTAGAAGAGGAACTAATCTTGTTTTTTATTTTTGAGGGGGAGGAGTGGGGCTGAGTATCCTCTGCCAAGATTTGAGCCGTGGCAGGCTCTGCAGGCTCGGGGCTGTGCTCTGCGTGTGATGCACGGAGGGGCAGGGTCATCCCTGCTGCTCCTGCCGGCAGGAACGAGCCTGCCTGGAAAACCGGGCTGGGGAGGCTGCAGCTGCTGCTGCGACACGGGGACAGCTCCACCGAGGGACCTTCTGCTGGAAAAGGGCTGGGAAAGTGAGATTCAGCACCAGCCAGCGTCGGGGAAAGGCTGTGGTGCTGCTCACATGAGGGTGCCTGGTACGAAGTTGCTCATTTTGAAAGGGATTTTGGTTTGCATTTTTGGTTTTCCTCATAATTTTTCAATTAATTAAACACAGCTTTTGGGGGTTATTTTTTTTTCGTTTTCTCTTACCTCAAACCTTCTCCCTCTCCATCCCCTTTTCCACCCCAAGCAAAGAAGGGGGATGACGTGACAGCAAACCCACAAGGTAATTTTTGTCCTAATTTTTTTTTTTTTTTTTTTTTTTTTGAGGAAACCCGTAGTCACTCCAGCTGGGAGGAGTAGGAGGGATAATATTTCACTGCTGGGTTGAAACATTTCCGTTCTCTAACAAGTTGTGATGGAAAAATTTGGTCTCCTTGACCTTGCTGCCTGGTAGGTGTCACTTCAACAACGCCACAGGCGGAAGCTGACTCCTCCTTCCTCGAGTCCACCCACGGGGAGTTTTCCCCTGTGCCAAGCATCCCAGGAGTCACAAATCCCGGAGCTGGGCAGCACAGCCCCGTGCCTGTCCTTGGGAAAACGTGGCCATGCAGGATTTGGGAAGGGTGAACAGCCCGTGAAGCCACAGCGCTGTGCCCAGGAAGGGACCCAGAACTGAGGGGTTTGGGCTTCTTTGGGGGATCCCATGGAGAATTCTCCAGCCTCTCCAGAGGCAGCTGGTGCAGGGGGGAGGCCCAGCACCGGGCAGAGCTGTCCCTGCACTGTGGAAGGGGATGTCACCACTCGCCCTGTGCAGCCCCTCTGTGCACTGCCACCACCTGAGTGAGGATGCTCTGGACCCCCCATCCCGCAGGTCCGTGTCTCCCCATCCCTCCAGCCGGGCTGTGCCAGGCTCTGGAATGTGCTGAAGGTACTGCTGCCCACGCTGGTGCCACCCCTGGTGCCCTGCACCCCTCACGGTGACCCCTGGGCGTGCCCCTGCTCTCTGCGGTGCCACCAGCCGGGGTCACACCGCGCCTGGCTCCCGTGCCATCACTCCGCACACGCCCACCTCGGCTCCGGGAGATGCCAGTTGCCATGGCAACGGGATACAACATATCCTGGCATCGCCTGGGTGAGGCTTTCCAGGCTGGCAGGGTGGGGAGGTCGTTCCCCTCCTTTCCGAGGAAGCTCGTCATGGCGCAGCGGGAGCTGCATCACGGAAAGCTCCCGCCGCTGGCATCCTCCTCTGCGCGGGGCTCACCCGCCGGCCGCATCCTGCCCGGCCCTGCCGCTCTGCTCGCCCTGCCGGGTCCCCTCCCTCCCACAGCCTCGGCAGGAGCAGAGCGGGGCCCCTCCGGGAGCGTCTGCCGGGACTGTCTGTCCTCTGTCCTGTCTGTCCTCTATGCCCTGTCTGTCCTCTGCCTGTCTGTCCTCTTTGCCCTGTCTGTCCTCTGTCCTATCTGTCCTGTCTGTCCTGTCTGTCCTCTGCCTGTCTGTCCTCTTTGCCCTGTCTGTCCTATCTGTCCTGTCTGTCCTCTGTCCTGTCTGTCCTGTCTGTCCTCTCTGTCCCCTCTGCTCCAGGGAGAGCCCGAGTGCCTCCCTGGGGAGCTGTGTCAGGATGTGCTGCAGGGAAAAGCCTCTCCGTGAGGCCGTGGTGCCCCCTCAGGGCTGGACACCAGGCATGGACAGCCCAGTGCCATCGAGGTCTCAGCCTGCACCCCACATTGCAGAGTCTCCAGAGCGTGGCTGCCCCTGGGCTCCTCCTCGTGCTCTCATTTCCCATGGCAGAAGGCTTGGCTTTGACCCAGGGACTGATTTTGCCTGATCTGTGAGATCTGTGGGGAGGCACAGCCACCAGCCCGGCTGTGGTTACTCAGGGCTGATCCCTCGTGGGGAAGGTGGCACCTCCCAGCGTCTCCCCAGGCTTGGGGCAGGCTGTGTGCAGTCTGTGGGGTGGCAACCGTGCTGGGATAGCAGCAGCAGCTCCCCAGGAGCAGAGGGAGGGGAAGGAGCAGAGGGATGTGCTGGGGCAGCAGCAGCTCCTCAGGAACACAGGGATGTGCTGGACCAGCAGCAGCTCTCCAGGAGCAGAGGGATGTGCTGGGATCATGCTGGGGAGAGCCTCACCAAGGGCACACTGCAGACTCAGCCCCAAGCAGGCTGACTGCTGCAGGTTTAAATCCTTTCTCAGTCTGAGTCCAAGTGGTTTAAGAGCTCAGATCTTGACTGGCATTCTCTCTAACTGCTTTCCAATTCCCCTGCCTTGTAATTTTTCGTTTTGGGATTGCAAAGCTGTAGAAAGCCTCTGGCTCAACCCTTCCCATGGATGTGTTAGCCCAGGCACAGCAGTGCCCACCCACCAGGCTGCCAGGGTCTGCCTGTCCCAAAGGGGACAGGGACAGGGACAGGTGGGGAGGGGTCCCTGGCTGTCCCTGTTCCCATGGATGTGACTCCCCAGACCAAAGAGGGCACAATGGGGACAGCTCTGCCAGGACCTGGTGAGGACAGAGTGGGGAGCCCTTAGTGACTGCCACTGCTCTTCTGTGGGCACCTGGGGCACAGGTGGCCCCCAGCCCATGGCACTCCTCTGGGGAGGGGGCTTCATCCAGCAGTGATGTGACACCAAGGGCAAAGCCCCGCAGGGGTAGAGGGCATCCTTTGAATCTGCCAATCACTCGACACCCTTCTGGAATTCCAGGACTGACAGACAGTGCTGGGAGGGGTCAGGGAGGGGAAAGGAGAGGTGACTGACGCACCTGGGAGGGAATCTTCAGGGGAGGGAGCCGAGGTTCTGAGGTAAACCCTGAAATCACAGCACAGCAGGGCTGGGGCCGGCACCACCCGCAGCTCCCCGGGGCTGCCCGCGGAGCAGCACCGCTGGCAGCGCAGCGCGGCCTCGGGAGGGGAGCGCTGGAGATGGAGAGCGGAGAGCAGAGCAGAGCGGAGCCCCTGGCTGCTGCCACTTCACGGCAGCGGCTTCGTGATCCGGCGTTGCCTTGACAACTGCGAAGGGTCTTTTACTGCCTGTCGGCTGCTGAGACGGGAACGGCGATGGAGAGGGGGAGAGCGTTAACTCCGCGCTCCTCCGAGTGCTTTGCACCCTCTGAGAGGCGTCCGGCTATCGAACAGGACAGCGCCCGTGGCAGGGAGGAATGATGCAGCTGACTCCATCGATATCAGAGGGCTAATTAATTACTTTATTACACTATATTACATATAGAATTACATATAGAATAGCATATTACACTATGCTATTCTATACTATATTACACATCTAAACTGAATCTGCCAAGCACTCAGCTGCACATAACTGCACAAAGTCTCAGTCAGTCACTGCACAAAGTCTCAGCCGACAGCCCTGACACACAAACCTGGCCCTGGCAGGCCAAGGAACCAAAGCTCCATCACTGTGGGTAAACAATCTCCACCTTGCATTCTGCTTTGGCACAAACACAGGCACAGCAAATGGAATAAGAATTGTTTTTCCTTTCTCTGAGGTTCAGAGAATGTGAAACCCAGAAATATTCTTGGGAAGAACTGTGCCTTGCTTTTCTCTGTGAGGAGAAATGTGGCTACATGCGGCGTGTGAGGACACCAGGACATCCCTGTCCCAGACTGGCCTGGACAGGGAGCCCAGGGGCTGCAGGTGGGCCAGCACTGCTGAGCAACCCCAGCAAGGACTGGGCTCCCAGTCCTCCCCCTCGCTTGCCTTGCCATGACCTTGGCATCCATCAGGAGTTTGGGCACCTCGTGGCATGGTGTGGCCTTGGATGAGCACCTGAGATCAGCTGGGCTTGCCAGCTTGGCCAGTGTGCTGGGCAATCAGGGCTCTGTGTCCCCTAAAACCCCCCAGAGCTGGAAGGGTCCTGTCTCAGCTCTCTGCAGGCAGCACAGCCTCTTCCCCACCCCCAGCATGGGGCTGCCCTGCTGGGCTGGTTCCACACCCAGGGTCTCATGGAACCGAGGAAGGAAAATTTGGGTCAACAAAATGCACATTTATGGGGGTTTTCCCTTATTTATGGGCAGTGTGATTGATACCTGTGGTCCTCAGTACTGCAGGCACAGATGGCACTGCCCATGCCACCCTTCTTGGCCTGAAAGGCTGGGCCAGACCCTCAGGATGTCCTAAAAGAGACAAGTCTGGCTGCCTGGAATTGCTGCTGAGCTCACAGCCACTGTGTGAGGAGCTTGGCAAGCCCTGCAGCCAGGCCAGAAACACTTAGAGTGTATTATAATTAAGTAATTATAATTAAGAAATAGATGGCTTCTGATTGTGGCGGCATGAATTATAACATCTGTATTATCTCACCCTTCACATGAGACTAAAAATGTGTCTCAGACACGGAGGGGATGGGCCAGGGAGTCACAGGACCTGCAGAAGGACCAGGGGCTGCTGGAGATGGGATCACCTTGCCTGGTTTCAGGCAGCTCCTCTGGAAGGACGTGTCCACAGCACAGGGTCAGCAGCAATGAACAGCTGCTGGTAGAACACTCATCTGACCTACTTTGGGCTCAAGGACACCCAGAGCCACCCCCTGCTGCTGTCTAGACAAGCAGGGCCCGTGTGAGCACTGAGCCCAGCCTGCCCCAGGCTGTGCAGGAGGGCCTGGGCCCAGAGAGGGGCTGTGGGACAGGCAGCACAGACAGACAGAGCCGCGGGGACAGTGGCCAGACGGTTACTGAGAGCAGCCAGGACAGGGGACAGGCTGGGGACAGGCTGGGGACAGGCGTGGCTCTGGCAATGTCACCGCTGAGTTTGCTGGAGGGGCTGGGGGCAGTGTCCCCCTGGTGTGAGCACGTTCATGGTGTTGACAATGTTCATGTTCCAGCTGGTGGCCTGAGTGCCCCCGGGCTCTGAGCAGCTCGCTGGGGTCTGGGTGAGCTGTGTGACACCAGAGCATCCCCCTCTGGAGCCTGTCTGTGCCTCCACAGCCCCTCCCTGATGCACGGGGGCACCAGAACTGCACCACCAGCCTGGTGACATCAGGGTCACACCTGGCATCAGGTCACACGAGGAGACACAAGAGTGGCAGTGTGAGCTGGAGCAGGGCACGCTGAGGGCAGAGCTCAGGGATCTGCAGCTCCTCCCGAGGGGCAGCTCCCATCCCTGCTCTGGGACAGGGACAGCAGCCAGGGCACGGCTGGGGCTGGGCCAGGGCAGCTCAGGCTGGAGATCAGGGCAAGGCTCTTCCCCCAGAGGGTGCTGGCACTGCCCAGGCTGCCCAGGGAATGGGCACGGCCCCGAGGCTGCCAGAGCTCCAGGGATGCCCAGGCTGGGCTTGGTGGGGCTCTGGGCAGGGTTTGGCTTTGGGATTGATCATCCCTGTGGGTCCCTTCCAGCTCAGCCCATTCCATGATTCTGTGAGAGTGAGGGATGGGGGAGATGAAGGGTGGGGGAGAAATTTGGGCAGCGCTGCAGGGATGGCCAGGGTGGGGCTGGTGGGGGGTCTGGGCATGGCCAGGGGCTGCACTGGGTGATCCTTGGGGGTTTTTCCAGCCCAGGGTGTTCTGTGGTTCTGTGGTTCCACATTGTGAGCTCATTCACAGCCTGTGGGATTTTCTGACACAGACAGGAATCCCCTGGCCCCCCAGCTTGGCTGCAAGGAGTGAGCAGGGACTGCAGCTCTGTAGTGCAGCCACATCCCACACTCCTGAGCCCCTAACAGCTTTAGGGGGGCTGTTTCAGCCCAAGGCAGGGGACAGACCCACTCATGATCCAGGATCTTTCCCTGGAGAAAACACTTGTGAGTAAAGAGCTTTTCCAGGAGGATTCCTGTCTCTAAAGAGCACGGGGACAAGAACAACTCTTTCTGAAACCATCACCCTGAGCAAAGAGGAGCTCCTGCTCTTTAGGGTCACTGCACTGGTGAAATGCACCAAGCTGGGCCTCAAGCACAGCATTGCTCTGAGGATCCAGGAGCCTTGGGATTCTCCCTGCCTGGAAGCAGATCCACGCGGCCCCAGCTGATCCCTGAGCTTCCCCAGCCAGCTTGCATCCTCTAGGCCACATCTGGAAGGTGCTGGAATCCAGCTGCAGGCTGGAGAAGGCACGGATCAGATCCCCCCTTGCCCACGCAGCCCCTGGGTGCAGCAGGTGCTGAGCACAGGGGTTAAAGCTGAGCCACAAAGCAGCAGGTCCTGGTGGCTCCCTGGGTGCTGGCAGCTCTCCAGCTGTTTGCCCACCTGTGGCAGCTGCTGCTTTCTCCAGAAGCTGCTGCTATTGCTTTTAAATTGATGATGCAATTGGGCCTTATTTAAAGCAACAGCTCTTTCCCTTCCAGTTTTGCTCGGTGATGAATATTGGCTCCACTCCTTTCCCTCTCTTTCCCTACCTCTTCACCCGGACTCCGAAATGCCCAGGGATGCGTGTGGAATGACTTTCTACCCATTGTCAGGCACTTCCAGTATCCCATAAATAATCTCCCACTTGTTTGGTCTAAATGTAATTAAGATCCTCGCTCCACGCTTGGCGACGCTGACCGGCCGCAGCGGCGGTGATTTATGGGGCTGCATTGTTTGGGGCTTTAATTGCAGGCTGCAGCGTGGCCCTCCCTGACAGCCTCTCCCAGGAATGATATGTTTATGCTGCAGAGGAGTTCGGGGTGATAACTGTATAAAGCAGTTTGATAACGAAGACCACACTCCTCGCACAGAAACCTGTTGAAGGTGTTGCTGTAGGAGGCGTTTTTCTGACAGCAGGGCAGGGAGTTCCCCCAGAGAGAATCCTCTCCTTTCCATGCACAGAATATTTGCAAGCTGCCTGAGATTGTACTGATTGTTAGGGAAAATTATGTGAGAGCTGCGTTTCCCTTCAAATAATTGAACTGTGTGGATCCTGTGGGTGTTTAGTGTGGGCTGTGTGCTGGGCACAGGGTGATCAGTCACGTTAAATCACATGGCTGTGCTGCCGGGGCCGGATTGGAGAGCGCTCCGGTGCTCACTGTGCATATTCATGAAGGGAAATTAGGGATTCAGCCCTCCTGGGCAGGGCTGAGTGCAACTCTGCTATTCCTGCCGTGCCAGGGAGCCAGCATGGCACAAACGGTCAGGCACTGGGCACACCGGAGGTGACTCCTTGACACCTGCCACTCCCTGTCTGCATCCAGCTGCTGCTGCTCGCTCAGAGCCCATTCATCCATCCATCCATCCACCCATCCTTTATCCATCCATCCATCCATCCATCCATCCATCCATCCATCCATCCATCCATCCATCCATCCATCCATCCATCCATCATCCATCCATCTGTCCGTCCATCCCTCCATCCATCCATCCATCCCTCCCTCCATCCATCCATCCATCCATCCATCCATCCATCCATCCATCCCTCCATCATCCATCCATCCATCCTTTATCCATCCATCCATCCATCCATCCATCCATCCATCCATCCATCCATCCATCCCTCCATCCCCATCCCCACCAGGCAGCCCAATCTCCCTGACTGCAGCAGCTCTGGTTATCCTGGGCTGTCCTCAGCTCTGTGTCTGCTCTCTGCTCTCTCCTGCCTCTCTCAGAGCCTCCTCCGAGGCTCTCCCGGTGCCCCCAGGGGTTCCAAAGGAGCACAGCTGCTGCTGCTGCTCCTCTGCTGGGCTCCTCTCCTCTCCCTGGGGCTGCTGCAGAGCCAGCCAGGCTCTCCCAGCCCTCCCAGATAAGCAGGATTAAATCCCTGCCTTATTCCACGAGCAAGGGCACGAGGGATAGAAGGGGGGTCCTTATCTTGTTCTTATCTGCTGCGCAGCTGCTCTGGCTGAGGAGGGGAGGTGGCTCAGCCCCTGCTGCTGGAGCTGCTGTCCCTGCAGAGCCTGACAATGGCCTTGCTTGTCAGAACACGTCCCTGCTTCCCCACCCCGAGGGCTCGGAGGGAAACCTGAGCCACCTGATTGCAGCCGATAGCGAGGGGAAGCCCCAGCAGCCGGCTCCTGCTCTCTACAGAGCTGCAGACAGATGTGCTGCACTCCAGCTGCAAAGCACAGCCCACACAGCCCTGTCCCCGCTCTCTCTGACACACGGAATCATAAAATCCCTGCCTGGGTGGGGTGGGAGGGGACCTTAAGGCTCATCCAGAGCCCCCCAGCCATGGGCAGGGACACCTTCCACTGCCCCAGGCTGCTCCAGCCTTGGAAACACTTAGAGTATATTATAATTAAGAAATAATTTGCTTCTGATTGTGATGGCATGAATTATAACATCTGTACTATCTCACCCTTCACATGAGACTAAAAATAAAATAAAAGTTTTTAAAACACCTCTCAGTTACCCCATTTCTGTGTCAGAAAAGGCCTTAATCTGACACTCCAGGCTTGCCCAACCTGGCCTGGGACACTTTCAAGGATCCAGGGGCAGCCACAGCTGCTCTGGGCACCTTGTGCCAGGCTCTCCACACCCTGAGTAAAAGATAACCATGGCTCCTCGTGATTCCAAGCTCCAGAGGGATGAGTTGATCCAGAAGTTTCTCCAGGTTATGGCCTTTGATCTCCATCTCTCAGCAGGACCCTCCCACAGCCAGGGCACTGCCAGGGCTGCAGCTCCACATCCTCAGGTGCCCTCAGCTGCCCAGGCCTGCAGTCAGAGCCCTCTGGGGCTGGGAAAGAACCTCTGGATGCAAACCATTCCCAAAGGCTCAGGGCACTGGTGTTGTGCATCTGCTCATGAGAAAAGGAACATTACCAAAACAAGCCTGGATGTGGCACAGGGTTGATTTGAGGTGCTGGGGCTGGGTTGGACTCGATGATCTTGGAGGTCTCTTCCAGCCCAGGGATTCTGGGAATTCTGTGATTTATCAGGGTGTGAGCAGAGCTGGCAGTGCCATGGCTGTGGTGCTGTTTGGCTCCTCTCAGCTGGAAATGAGAGTGCCCCCATCCCTCTGCCAGCTCCTGGAAGGTGCCTGTGCTCAGCTGGGGCTGGGCTCTGTCTGCAGGCACTGACACAACCAGAGCTCACAGCCTCCAGCTGCCCCAAGGGAAATACAGGCTGGAGAGCAGGGAAAAGGTTTTACAGAAAGGTGATAAAGTTCTGGAATGTTCTGCCCGGGGAGGTGGTGGAGTCCCCATCCCTGGGGGTGCCAGGGGTGAGTTGGGGTATTGGGGCTGGGTTGGACTGGATGAGCTTGAAGGTCTCTTCCAACTCAGTGATTCTGGGAATTCTATGAAAAGGAAGTTTCAGTTCAAACACCTCCAATAGCACATGGAAATGGAGATTTCCAGTTTTTTTCCAGGCCAGTGGCTGGGGGCCATGCCCAGGTAGCCTTGCAGGAAGTGAGGGGGCCCTTCCAACCCAAACCATTCTGGAATTCTGTGACCCCATGATTTGCTGTGCACCCACAGGTTTTGTGCTGACACCCCTGTGCACCCCCACATTTTGATCTGATGTTGAGGACCTGCGAGGAGAGAGGAGAGGCTTTGGAACCCTGAGCCCCAGCAGCCCAATTCCTCCTGCCCTTACACCTGGGCTCCATTCTGCCCTCTGCTCCCCAGCACACACATTAAGGGATTTCACTGTCATCTTTGCAATCTCTCTGTCAATAGATTTCTTTTTCTCCCAGCTGATTTTTCTCCCCAGCTCCAGCTCTTTCACTTCATTAATACACCCAGAAGGGAAGAGCAGCTGCCTGCATTGTCTGGCTAGGAAAATTTCTTGCGCTGCTGGATTTGTAAAACAACTGATTAAAGACAATGCAATTAATTATTCCTTGATGAAATAGTGGAAATTATCCTGAAAAATGAAGAAATTTAGCAGTGGAACATTAAATCCCCATAATTATGTCATTTCTACAAAGGGGGCAGGGAGGTGAAGTATAAAAATAAAACCCAGGAGCAGTCTTTGTGCCAGCTCCTTGCCAGGGGAGGTGGTGCCCCCTCCAAGGGCTCCTGCCTTGGGTGTTTGCCTCAGGACACCCCCAGAGCCCCCCAGAGCCCCCCTGGCACAGGCAGGGAGCAGGGGCTGAGGGTGCCTGCAGGGCCCCTGCCAGGCCAGGCTGTCTCCTGTGGGCTGGGTGTGAGCATCCAGCTGTGCTCACACATCCAGCTGTGCTCACAGCATCCTCTGTCATGGGGGCAGTGCCCACACCCTGGCACTGCCACTGCTCCTGCTGGGACAGCCGGGAAAGTCTGAGATCCCTTGGAGAGGAAGCTGTGGCACAGCTTTCCTCACTCACAGCCCTGCCCACACCGTGTCCTGCCCTGTGCACCCATGGGACACCTCATGGGAGCCCAAAAGTGCCCCATGGGGTGTGGCCCGTGTGCACCAGCTGTGCCCCAGGCCCTGGGGTGTCACCCAGCCCCTGGAGCTGTCCCCTCCAAGCCCCCAGCACCATCACATGGAATGATGAAGTCATTATGGCTGGGAGAGACTGCTGAGATCTCTGAGTCCAATGTTCTACCAAATACCCCCGTGCCCACTAACCCACGTCCTGAGGTGACACATCTGCTCATGCCTCGGGCATTTCCAGGTCCACCCTCCCCCTGCAGCCTCCTCTGCTCCATGTGTTCCTCTGGCTCTTGCCACACAGTATTCCATGGGCCATCCCCTTTCTCACCTCTAATTCCTGCCTCATCCTTCCCTCCGTGAGCTCTGGATTTTTCTGCCGGCTCTCTCTGGTCCTGGTTGCCTCCCCTGTGCTTTCCCCGCTGCCTTGTGCTGTCCCCATCCCTGCCAGAGCCGTAACTCCTGGGGCAGAGCTGGCCCCAGCCCCGCTCCCGCCGCGCTGGCTCCGCATCCCCATCCCGTGTGCCTGTGCCCAGAGGAGCAGGGACAATGCCGGAGGAGAGGGCACTGCTGGATCCCACCAGGGAGGAGGGGACAGTGCTGGATCCCCCAGAGGAGTGGGCACTACTGGATCCCCCGGAGGATCCCCGGAGGAGCAGGCACTGCTGGATCCCACCGGGGAGGAGTGGGCAGTGCTGGGTCACACCAGGGATGATCCCAGGGAGGACGGGGCAGTGCTGGATACCCGGGAGGATCCCAGGGAGGAGCGGACAGTGATGGATCCCCGGGAGGATCCCAGGGAGGAGCGGGCAGTGCTGGATCCCCGGAAGATCCCCGGGAGGATCCCAGGGAGGAGCGGGTAGTGCCGGATCCCAGCCCTGGAGGAGAGGGCAGTGCCGGATCCCAGGGAGAAGCAGGCAGTGCCGGATCCCCGGGAGAAGCAGGCAGTGCTGGATCCCAGCCCGGGAGGAGCGGGCAGTGCTGGATCCCCGAAGGGAGCGGGCAGTGCCGGATCCCAGGGAGGATCCCCGGGAGGAGCGGGCAGTGCCGGATCCCCGGGAGGAGCGGGCAGTGCCGGATCCCAGCCCTGGAGGAGCGGGCAGTGCCGGATCCCAGCCCTGGAGGAGCGGGCAGTGCCGATTCCCGGCCCGGCGCGGGGGAGGCAGGAGGAACGCGTGGCACGGGGAGAGGATGTGCCTCCTCCGCACTCGCAGCTGGGGACTGTTGATTTTATTTATTTATTCTATTCTGAGATTTATCAAACGTGGGACTGGAGCCTTCCCGAGCCTGGTGTGCATGGAAGGAATCCAGGCCCCACACACCACCTGCCGAAATGTAATTACCAGATGCGTTAAATGAACAAATCTTCCGGGCACCATTTTCTGTCGGTGCTGGAAAACCCACGGGCAGCCTCTGAGTGCTCCGAGCTGCCGCCCCTGAGCCCCCGTGAGCCCCGGGCTCGGGGGCTGGACAGCTCCTCCAGGGTTTTACCTCTGCCAAGGCACTGTCAGGTCATTGGGAGCAGCTTTTGTCCCACTCTCAGCACAGGGGAGGACCTGCCATGGAGATCCTGGCCATGGTGGGGATGCTGCAGCTCCAGGGGTGGCACTCTGATGGATCTGTGGAATCGTGGAACCATGGAATGGCTTAGGAGGGACCTTAAAACTCATCTTGTTTTAAGGTGCCATGGGCAGGGACACCTTCCAGTGGACCAGGTCACCCCTAGCCCCATTCAGCCTGCCCTGGGACACTTTCCAGCCACAGCTTCTCTGGACAAGCCTCTCCTGTGGGATTTTGGGCAAGGGGTGAGCAGGGGTGGTGCAGGTACAGCACTGTGGTGAGTGAGGAGCAGTGCTGGGCCCTGGTGTGGGAGAGAGTCCTCACCTCAGCCTTGGAGACCAGAACACTCAGCACAGACCTGGCATCAGGAACAGCACCTGGGTGCTGCAGGATCCCTGGAGATGAGTTCTATCTCTTTCTGCAGGAAAAACCTCATAAGAAGATCCTCATAAGACTCCTCTGGCCAGAGAAGTTGGGTGTTGGAACTCAGCACATCCCTCTGGGAGTCCGGAGCTGCCGGAACCCTGCCAGGGGGCTCAGAGACCCTGGCACACAGCCCAGAACACCAGTGGGGTCGATTATGACCCATGGAGAAAATTGCCACCTTTACATGAAGAGATAAAAGCCACAGCAGTTTAAATAGTGTAATAATAAAGTTATCACTGGGTGAAAATATAGATTTTGGGATTTTTAGAATAAGGGTTTTGGGGACAAGATGGAGGGATTTGGGCACGTCCAGCCTTTCTTCTTCTTTTTCTCTACCTCCATCTCCAGTGGTGATGGTGACACTTTTGGATTGGTTTAGAGTAGAGGCTCACTGGTGATGGTGGCACTTTCAGATTGGTTTAGAGTAGAGGCTCACTGGTGATGGTGGCACTTTCAGATTGGTTTAGAGTAGAGGCTCACTGGTGATGGTGGCACTTTCAGATTGGTTTAGAGTAGAGGCTCACTGGTGATGGTGTCACTTTGGATTGGTTTAGAGTAGAGGCTCACTGGTGATGGTGGCACTTTCAGATTGGTTTAGAGTAGAAGGCTCACTGGTGATGGTGTCACTTTCAGATTGGTTTAGAGTAGAAGCTCACTGTCTAACATGGGTGATGGGTATTAGAAAATAATTGTAAACATATTAAACGTTTTTAGTATAAAGAGATAACACAGCCCTGGGGGCAGGCAGAGTGCCTCTGGCTGTGCTGCTGAGTGACCTCGGCTGGGCAGGAGAAAAAATTTTACAGATAAGAAACAATAAACAATTCTGAGACGGAAAACTGAAGAGCTTTGACTCAGCCTTTGACCGTGGGGGCTGAAGCAGAGACTTTAACACATCTCGGGGTCACAAACCCTGCAATCATCAGAGAGTTGGGGATTCCCCATCCCTGGAAGTGTCCCAGGCCAGGGTGGACGGGGCTTGGAGCCACCTGGGGCAGTGGAAGGTGTCCCCATGGCAGGGGGTGGAAGGAGATGCTCTTTAAAAGTTCCAACCCAAACCAATCTGTGATTCTCTGATTCTCTCTGCCCTTTTCCCGAGCATCAGCTGCTCTCCTTTTAGAGTTTTAGCTGGAAACAAAGCATGAAAAGTTCAACTCATCATGTGCTGCTTGATATTTTTTCTAATTCCAGTTCAAAAAAAGAAGTCAGTGATAGAAATGGAGGCATGAGGAGCCTGGGTGTTGAGGACAGCTCGTAAAAATTATTTTGCACCCATTTTCTGACCATTTCTACTAATCACATACCATGAAATGAACAGTTTGCAAACACCCTATGGGCTGAAATTTGTTTGCATAAACTATTCAGTGAACACTTGCAGATAACAAATTCATTTGCAGAAATCAGGATCAGCTTCTCAGCAACTTGCAAATGGGAAATAAAAAAAAAAAAAAAAAAAAGAAAAATAAAAAGAAAAACCCTCAATGAATCGTGCACAAGGAGCTTCTTCCTGCAGGACCAAAGCTCAACCATGCAGATGGTTTTGGTGCTGCAGAGAGGAAGGGACAGGATACAAATGGGAATGGCCTTTGCTTGTTTGAGTTTGAAAATTAAAAAGTCTTGGCTCATGTCTGAGTATTGCCAAGGAAATGGTGGGATTTCAGATCCAAGTTACAGGAGAGCTCCAGGGGGTCAGTGTGCAGTACCAAGGGATGGGCTGCAAGTCAGACCTTGGAGCACAATCCTCTTTTGGTCTCTAAACAGAGCAGAAATGTTGGAAAAGTGACTTTTTGGGGTGTTGGCAGCTGCTTACCCCAGCCACGGCTCCTGCTCCGTGGTTTGCTGCCAGGAGAAGCCAGAGGAGATCCCTGGTGTGGATCTCAGGGGCCATCAGGGCCTCCAAGGCCCCTCTGCCCCCAGGGAGAGCTGTGCTGGCTGGTGCTGGAGCCTGTTCCTGGGCTCTGCTCGTGCTTCCCTCAGCCAGCCCTGCTCCTGGAGCTGCTCTGTGGTTCTGTTATTTACAGAAGAAAAATGCAATTGGACTGGCAGGGAGCGCAGCTCTCCCGGAGCAGACAAATGGAGTACAAAGTCAACTTCCCAATCATCATTTTTCCTTTAAAAAAAAAAAAAAAAAAAGAAAGAAAAAGAAGATGATTTTTTCCCTGCAAACAACTAAATTTTATTTCAGACATTTCTTCACATTGTAAATTCTGCTTGATTCTTCTTGCTAACCTTCCTCTACCGTGCTGATGTGCTGAAGCTCTAAAGGGGTGCAGGAAATGACCTACCTCAGCTTTGGGGCCGCAGAGGGACCCCTCAGAGGGTGGGCACACCCTGGCACAGGTGCCCAGAGCAGCTGTGGCTGCCCCTGGATCCCTGGCAGTGCCCAAGGCCCGGCTGGACACGGCTTGGAGCAGCCTGGGACAGTGGGAGGTGTCCCTGCCATGGCAGGGGTGGCACTGGGTGGATTTCAGGTTGCCTCCAACCCAAACCATTCTGGGATTCTGTGATTCTCTGAATCACAGACTGGCTCAGGTTGGAAGGTCTGACTGGAGACCCTCGAGTCCAACCTCCCTGCTCAAGCAGGGTCCCCAGAACACATCCCCCAGGGTCCTGCCCTGTCCCCAGAACACATCCCCCAGGGTCCTGCCCTGTCCCTAGAACACATCCCCCAGGGTCCTGCCCTGTCCCCAGAGCACATCCCCCAGGGTCCTGCCCTGTCCCCAGAGCACATCCCCCAGGGTCCTGCCCTGTCCCCAGAGCACATCCCCCAGGGTCCTGCCCTGTCCCCAGAACACATCCCCCAGGGTCCTGTCCTGTCCCCACACTGTGCCCTGCTTCCCCCTGCCTGCCCTGGCACCACCAGGATGGGTTCTGTGCTCTGCTCTTTGGATGTTCCTCTGTTGGCACTGGAGCTGTCTGTGCTTGGCTCAGTCCATCTCTGGGCAGCTCCTGGGGCACCCCCAGCCTGGACTCAGCTCTGGGCCCCTCAGACAGGAAGGACATGGAGGGGCTGGAGAGTGTCCCGGGCAGGGAACGGAGCTGGGAAGGGGCTGGAGCACAAGGAGAGGCTGAGGGAGCTGGGAAGGGGCTGGAGAATTCCTGAGGGAGCTGGGAAGGGGCTGAGCCTGGAGCAAAGGAGGCTCAGGGGGGCCCTTGTGGCTCTGCACAGCTCCTGCCAGGAGGGGACAGCCGGGGGGGTCGGGCTGTGCTCCAGGGAACAGGGACAGGAGCAGAGGGAACGGCCTCAGGCTGGGCCAGGGCAGGCTCAGGGTGGATTTTGGGAAATTTCTTCACCCATAAAGGGTGGCCAAGCCCTGGCACAGCTGCCCAGGGCAGTGGTGGAGTCCCATCCCTGGAAGAGTTCAAAAAACGAGGAGCCATGGCACTTTGCCATGTGGTTTAGTGACGTGGTGGGATTTGGTTTCCAGTTGGACTTGATGAACTCGGAGGTCTTTTCCATCCCTCAGTCCTTCCTTTGTGGCTCTGTGACTCTGCTGGCGATGGGGTGAGGGCAGAGCTGGCTCCCAGCACCTGCAGCAGAGCTCCCCCGGCCCCGGGTGGGCACCAGGGCAACGAGGGACCGACAGATGGTGATGGGACAGAAAACAGCCAACTCCCCCCAGCACCGGGACCTCCTCCCTCCTTCTCTGCCCGCCCCTGTGCCAGCCAACAGGACCCCGCCGCCCGCAGCGAGCCCACCCCCCTCTGGCTCAGACTTTCCAGGAAGGAACTGAGCTCCAGGAATTAAAAGCTTTGCAGTGAGATGTGACAAAAAGGAAGAAAATGCCTTCAAACGCGCCTCCTTCATCTCTCCCAGCACTTCACCTTTCCGTCGGCTTCAGTTATTTCACAGCCTCTGGAAAAGAAGAAGGGAAGGAAAAAAAATAAAAAAACCGGTTAGGAACTTACTGAATAAATCATATCCATTCCCTCCCCCTCCTCCCTCCTTTCTTTTGTGCAAATCAAAGGCTGGGAGCTGCCAGGAGCTGACAACGGTGCCCCCAGCCCCCACCTCGCCGTTCCTCACGGCCCCGGTGCTCGGGAACTTTGGGGGAATTCAGAGGCAAATCAAGCTCTGACAGCGCAGCCGGAGGGACGCGGGGGGAAGCGGCGGCGGCGCGGCTGTCGCTCCTGCAGGCGCTCGCTGCCTGCTCCCCGTGGGTCTTGTAGTTTGGAAACAAGGTACCGAACATGTGGGGAAGGCTGATAATCTCCAAAGTGTCTGTGATTAAGTGAAACCAGCAAATTGAGATGCTTAGACAATTAGTAATCTTGGCGTGGAGGAAAAAAAAAAAAGGAAAAAAAAGAAGAAGAAGGAGGGAGAATCAAAGAAGAACGGAGGGTTTGGGGTTTATTTTTATTTGGTTTTATTTATCTTATTTTAGCTCTCCCTCCCCCTCCCGTCCTTCTGATTTCCCAAGCTTGTTCCAGCTGGATTTGAGGACAGGGCGAAGCGGATCCATCCCTGCCCTAACAGCGGGCGCGGAGTGGGGGTCGGGCACGGCCACGCACGGAGGGGACCCCGGGGCTCTGGCAGGGCGTGCCCGGGCCGCCAGCCCCGCTGCCATCGCTGCCCAGCCCCGCTGCCATCGCTGCCTGCCCGGCCCCGTGCCCACGGCAGCCTCGGGCAGGCAGCGCGGGGAGCGGAGCCGAGCGTTGCCCACCCGGCCCGGTGGGCACAGCCGGGGTCCCGCAGCCTCCTCCCGGCACGGCTGCAGCTGGGATATTCAGGAGGGGGATCCCCACTGTGAGTCCGGCTTGGCAGCTGCTGAGTGCCCGTGCCAGGCGCTGCCGTGTGCCCGGTGTCCCCATGTGCCCCCATGTGCTCCATGTGCCTCCATGTGCTCCATGTGCTCCCTGTGCCCCATGTGCTCCATGCCCCCATGTGATCTGTGCCCCCATGTGCTCTGTGTGCCCCCATGTGCCCCCTTGTGCTCCGTGTGCCCCATGTGCCCCATGTCCTCCCTGTGCCCCATGTGCTCCATGCCCCCATGTGCTCCATGGGCCCTCATGTGCTCCGGGTGCCCCCATGTGCTCCGGGTGCCCAGTGCCCCCATGTGGGGGCTGGGGTCCAGACAGAACCCCAGGGGGGACAGGACAAGACCCTTCCAGCCAAGGTGAGGGTGAGCACCTGCCCCTTTTGAGGGGATTTTAGCACCTCCTGTGCTCCAGGTCGAAGGGAGAGCAAACCAAGGAGAGCAGGGAGGGCTGGAAAGGGGAATCCTCCCTTCTCCATGCCCTTGGATGGCTGCTGCAGCTCTGGGAGGGTGGGAAAGGGGAATTCTCACTTCTCCATCCCCTTAGATAGTGCTGCAGCCCTGGTGTCTCAGCACTGGCTGGGATGAGAGCAGAAGGGCACAGTCAGAGGTGCAGGACTGTGGCACCCAGGACAGTGGGATGGATGGGGTTGGAGGGACCTTGAAGCTCATCCCATCCCACCCCCTGCCATGGCAGGGACACCTCCCACTGTGCCAGCTGCTCCCAGCCCCAATGTCCAGCCTGGCCTTGGGCACTGCCAGAGATCCAGGGGCAGCCCCAGCTGCTCTGGGCACCCTGTGCCAGGGCTTGCCCACCCTCACGGGGGAGAACTCTTCCTTTTTATCCCACCTAATGCTGCCCTCCTTCAGCTGAAGGCCAGGCCCCCTTCCCTGTCACTCGATGCCCTTGTGGAAAGGGCTCCAGCCTCCTTGGGATCCCACAGATGCTGGAGTGTGGCCCCCGAAGCCAGGGTAACTTTGGGCAGTTCTGGTGTCACCCCTGTGCCCCTGCAGCCTTTGAAAGCCAAACGTGGTGCCAGTGCCATCAGCTCTGCCCCACCCAGCTGCCCTCGGTGTGCCAGCTGTGGCTCCACAGCTGCACGTGCCATCTCCCTGGGCTGAGCTGCCCGTCCTGGGCCAGCCTGGACCTTTGAAAGGCTCAGGAGAAGCTCCAACTGCCAACTCCATCTGCAACCAAAGCACGTCAGGGCTGTCTCCAGGACAGCACCTGGCTCCTCAGGGGGGCCCCATCTCCCCTCAGCAGGGACAAGGGCCCTCGGGGCACTGCAGGAAATAAAATAACAATACCTTCAATAAAGAAATAATAAATAAAATAATAAAACCTTCAGGGCACTAACAGGGGCACAGGTTGGAGCCCTGGCTATTGAGAATTTGAGACTTTGTGTGCTGCCAGGCACTGACCCTCAGGAGAACACTGCACTGACCTGAGGCCGTGGAGAAGCTTCCAGAATGGAATGACAGAACTGAGTTTATAGGTGTGTAATTTAAATAAAAGTGTGTAATATCACGTGGTGGAAAACTTAGAGTTTAAGGGTTTAGAATATAGTAATATATATAAAATATATTTTAAAATATATTAATATATCATATTTATAATATATATAAATCTATAAAACACATTATATATCTATATATAAAATATATATTTTTATATTATCTATCTATATATATATAATATATATAAAAATATAGAAGTTTTAAATCAGAAGCTAATTCCTCTTCTTCACAAGTTTGAGTAGTATTGCATAATTAAATAGAAAAATCCACATTACAGACCACAAGTAATTAGTTATTAAATTAAAAGTAAAAATAATTTAGTATCATTTTTTAATTAAATAATTTATCCTTAAAAAACCTTTAGTGAGGGAGATAAAACTCCATTTATTCATTAGTTAAAATAAGATATTACACAACTCAGTTTAGAAAACTATAAATATAATATAAATAAAAACTATATATAAATAATAATAAATATATATAAATAATATAAATTAAAACTTTGATAATATAATGTAAATATATAACGTAATGTAAATATAATATAATGTAAATAAAATATAACATATATAAAAATGTAAATTAAAACTAATAAACATCTAAATCCAAACAAAAAATACCATCTCACATATTTAATCCCAGCCCTAAGAACAAAAAGTTCAAACTCAACACGTTGGTGCCCCGTGTGAGGATGGAACTCATGACCTTCAGCTGACGAGACTCAGCCCTGTCGGACCGTGCCCCTTTCTGACCCCGAGATGGGGGAACTGAGAGGCGTTTCTAAAACATTTATTCCATTTTCAGGTTAAAAATTCTCTACAAATCCATTTCCCAGGCAGCCCCGGGGGGTGCCCTGCAGTGCCCGCAGTGCCCGCTCTCCCCTGCCCTGCACTCCTTCCCTGGCAGCCCCTGCAGCCCGGGAGAGCCTGCTGGAACCTCTGGCTCAGGCACCGCTGTTCACTCCAGGTTTCACCCTGTGTGTGCTCCCTCAGCTCTGTGCATGAGCAGGATCTCCCAAAGCTGGAGTGCTGCAGCGGGGCAGGGTGGCAGAAATGCTGGAACCTTCTTCCAAGTGTCTCCTTCAGAAGCTCTCAGAGTGAGGCCCCCAGAGCAGCCATTTCAGGGATATACACACACACACCTTGTCCAGATTGCAGGGCAGGATGTGTTCTATTCCCACCTGCATGGCAGCTGTCTCCTGCTCAGGGGCAGTTTTCCTTATCTCTCCCACACCCACTCCTCCCCCCAGGAGACCCCTGCTGATAACAGGCCATGGAATGTCCCTGCATGGCTGATAAGAACTGCAGCATCCCACTGGGAGATGGGAGCCCAGGGGGAGGAGCCAAGCATTCCTACCCGGATAGAATCTGGAGATTCTGGAACACCAGCACGGCTTCTGCACTGGATTTCCCAGAGGAGCAGCAGCTGCCTCTGCCCCTGGCCCTTCAGAGGCAGAGTGCACCTTTCTCCAGGATCCCTGCTCCAGCAGAACCAGCCCTGGCCCTGCAGGAGGGCTGAGCCACAATTCCAGTGGCACTGCTGCCAGCCCCCTGACCCACAGGGTGTCAGGCTGTGCTCTGCCTCTGCCATGGTTGGTTCAGTTCACTGCACTGTTCATTTTATCCTTTTATTTTCTTCCCTAGTAAAGAACTGTTATTTCCTGCTCCCATATTTTTTGCCTGAGAGCCCCTAAATTTAAAATTTATAGCAATTCAGAGGGGGGGGTTTACATTTCCAATTTCAGAGGAGGCTCCTGCCTTCCTTAGCTGACACCTGGCTTTCCAAACCGAGACACACACGCCACAGAGAGCTCAGCAGAGCAAAGACAATTCCTGGATTGCAAGATAATGTGTGTTCTGTCCCCCCCTGTCAGAGCTGGGCAGCTCTCTGCTGTCCCTGGGGCAGGTTTCTTTCTCTCTGCCACAGCCAACCCTCCCTCCAGGAGATCTCTGCTGTCCATGGCCACTGAGTGTCCCTGCAGGGCTGATCCAATTCCAGCATCCCATGGGGAGATGCTGCGCCCAGGGGAGGAGCCAAGCATTCCTGCCTGGATCCAATCTGCCCTGGAACAGCCCAGCAGCCTTTGCCCCCTGCATTCCCAGAGGAGCAGCTTTCTGCTGCCCTGCATTCCCAGAGGGAGAGCAGGCCCATCTCCAGCAGCCCTGGAGCTGCAGAGGAAAACTCCCCCCTTGTGCAGGATCCCTGCTCCAGCAGAGCCACAGCTGGCACTGCAGGAGGGCTGAGCCCCCCTGGCATGGGACTGTGCCCCCACCCTGAGCCACAGCGTGCCAGGGCCTGCTCTCACTCTGCCAGGGCTTGGTTGCACTCTTGCATTTGGTTTTTTAATTTCCTAATAAAGAACTGTTATTCCCATTCCCATATCTTTGCCTTCATTTGAGCCCCTTCATTTCAGAATTATAATAATTCAGAGGGAGGGGGTTTGCATTTTCCATGTCAGGGGAGGCTCCTGCCTTCCTCAGCAGACACCTGGCTGTTCACACCAGGACAGACAGGAAGGATCTTTGTGCAATGTATTCCAGCGAAGGTTTATTGCATCCACCACACCAAAGGGATCAGGGACAAAGACAGAGCCATGTGCTGTGCCCACGCTCAGTTATGGGGCCAGTGACTGCTGACCTGAGGGCACAGGGGTGGGCAAAGGGCAGCAGCCTGTAGGGGGGATGAGGGATGGATAATTGGGAATCCTGTTGAAAGAAGACAAACTGGGCATGGCTTGGAGCCACCTGGGCTAGTGGAAGGTGTCCCTGCCCGTGGCAGGGTGTGGAACTGGAGGATTTTTAAGGTCTCTCCCAATCCAAACCAGGAGGGGGGTGATTTACACTGTGCAGGGGAGGGCAGGGCCAGCTGGGGAGGCAATCTGGTGTAGATTGGCAGTGGTGCTTCAGAGTACCATGGGGGAAGTCCTCTCTTCCAGCCTAGGTGGGGAAAACTCTGTGATAGATCTTTCCAGGGCAAAGCCTGGCCGTTTCCCTGAGGGGTTTATTGCATTCCCACTCTGGAGCTGCCCTGAACCTGCCAGCCCTGCCAGGACTCAGGTGGGAGGACAATCTCCCATCCCTCCAGGGACATGGAGCTCTGCTGGAGCTGCTTCTCTCAATCCAAGGTGTCTGATGGAGACCTCTGGGTTCACCCCAACCCTTGTGCCAGAGCTACCCAGAGGTCTCAAGGATGCAGAGAGGTGCCCAGCCATACCTACAGCCGGTTCCTGCTTGCTCAGGGAAGCTGGGAGGTGTCCTGGAGAGCTGGATCCCCTCTCCATCCTCCCACTCCCCTCTGGGCTCACATTGGTTTTGTCCTTTTCAAAGGCAGCTCAAGCAGCCCTCCGTACATCACTTTTTGACCAAGTTTCTTTTCTTTTGCCTTCATCTCCTGTTCCTTTATTTGTTTAGAGTTTTATCTCTGGGATTCCAATTCCTCCTCAGGAGGTTGTTGCATAAGTAGCCTCCATACTGATTGCAAGGATTTTAATTTGGTAGCTTTCATCTTAAGCTGTTTCTAAGGCACTTCCTTATTTGTTTAAAATCACCCTGCCTAAAGCCTGCAAACTGTTTTTCTGGCTCGATACTTCCCAAAGGGCTGTGGGACTTAATTTGAGTCCCTGCTCCTCTGTGGCTCAGTGACAGTTGTCTGGATTAAGTCAAGAGTTGCCACTTCACTCGTGTGCCCCAGACCTGGATTTGCAAGGCTCTGACACTGGACATCTCCAGGGCACTTTGGGTCTCTGAACTCACAGGTGGCAACACTCAGCTCTGCTCTGCAGCCTCCCTGAGACCCCTGCTCCCTGGGCTGCCTGTGTGTGACAGCCAGGGGGACACAGAACCCCAGGGGGGACACAGAACCCCAGGGGGGACAGGACAAGACCCTTCCAGCCAAGGTGAGGGTGAGCACCTGCCCCTTTTGAGGGGATTTTAGCACCTCCTGTGCTCCAGGTCGAAGGGAGAGCAAACCAAGGAGAGCAGGGAGGGCTGGAAAGGGGAATTCTCACATCTCCATCCCTTTGGATGTCTGCTGCAGCTCTGGGAGGGCTGGAAAGGGGAATTCTCACTTCTCCATGCCCTTGGGTGGCTGCTGCAGCTCTGGGAGGGTGGGAAAGGGAAATCCTCACTTCTCCATCCCTTTGGATGTCTGCTGCAGCTCTGGGAAGGCTGGAAAGGGGAATTCTCACATCTCCATCCCTTTGGATGTCTGCTGCAGCCCTGGGAGGGTGGGAAAGGGGAATTCTCACAACTCCATCCCTTTGGATGGCTGCTGCAGCTCTGGGAGGGCTGGAGAGGGGAATTTTCACCTTTCCATGCCCTTGGATAGTGCTGCAGCCCTGGTGTCTCGGCCCTGGCTGGGATGAGAGCAGAAGGGCACACTCAGAGGTGCAGCCTGCCAGGCTGAGCCCCCCAGAGCAGCAGGATGCCCGTGGGCTGAGCCCAGGGAAGCAGGGCCAGCTCAGTGGCACAAGGTGTGTCACCTGCAGGGCTCGAGGTGACCCTGTGCAAGGACTCCAGGGAGGGAGGTGCCTGCCCCAGCTGCTCTGGTGTCCCCTCTGCTGCCCCCCATTTCTGGTCCTGGTCCCCAGCCATCCCCTTCTCCTCTCTGATGGTACCTCCAGGGTCTGGCTCTCTCCAAACTGAAGGGAGTCACCCTCAGGCCCCACCTCTGGTTTACAGGATGTGATTGATGCTGATTTAATTGGTGTTGGTTTAATTGGCTCGTGCAGCTCCCATATGTGTTGGGAGGGGGCCAGGGAGAGCATTAAAGGCTCATTACACATTACGAGCATCTTCCCCCATCTCCTCTCTGCTCCTTCTCCTCCCTCACATTTCAGAGCACAGGACACTCCAGCTCGGGGTGGGGAGCTCTCCTGGGAGTGCTGCCTGTGGGAGTCCTGTTGAAAGAAGACAAAATGGATGTGTGGAACCACCTGGGCTAGTGGAAGGTGTCCCTGCCCATGGCAGGGTGTGGAACTGGATGGTTTGTAAGGTCTCTCCCAACCCAAACAAGGAGGGGAGTGATCTACACCATGCAGGGGCTCATGTGGGGAGGGAAGTCACCCAGCTGGGCAGCAGGAAGGGAGAGCCAAGGAGGGGTGTCAGGATCCCTCTGTCCTCCAGATATCCCAGTTCCAGGCTCAGCTGGCCCCCCTCAGCCCCTGTGGGCATCACCCTGGTGCCAGCTGCTCCTCCTGGATGAAACCTGTCCCTTCCCCGAGCAGGGCTGGCACACATCGCCTTCCTCCTGGAACCCTCTAGAAATGGGGGATAAACCAAACCACCCCTTCTTTTCCCCTGCTGGAGTGGAGGGAGAGCCCAAAGCTCCTCCCTTCTGGAGCTGGGCATCCCTGGAATGGGACAGGTTTCATCCAGGAGGAGCAGCTGGCACCAGGGTGGTGCCCACAGGGGCTGAGGGGGGCCAGCTGAGCCTGGAACTGGGATATCTGGAGGACAGAGGGATCCTGACACCCCTCCTTGGCTCTCCCTTCCTGCCCAGCTGGGTGACATCCCTCCCCACACGCAGTCCCTGTCACACTCACCACCCCCAGTGAAGACAGGACAGAGGGGGTGATGTTCCCAGGGCTGGACAGAAAGGTCCCTGCTCGGCCTGCTCATGGGGGAGGGGATCTGGGGGGATTGGTGTGACTGGGGCTGATCTGGGGGGGACTGGGGGATGATTTGGGGGGAATTTGGGGGGAATTTGAGGGTGATTTGTGGGGGACTTGGGGGTGATTTGGGGCTGATTTGGGGGGGACTGGGGGATGATTTGGGGGGGACTTGAGGGGATTTGAGGGAGATTTGGGGGGGATTTGGGGGTGATTTGGGGGTGATTTAGGGATGATTTGGTGGGGATTTGGGGGTGATTTGGGGATGATTTGGTGGGATGTAGGGGTGATTTAGAGTGATTTGGGGCTGATTTGAGGGGAATTTGGGGGTGATTCAGGAGGAATTTGGGGGTGACTTAGGGGTGATTTGGGGGTGATTTGGGGGTGATTTGGGGGTGATTTGGGGGTGATTTGGGGGTGATTTAGGGGTGATTTGGGGGTGATTTAGGGGTGATTTGGGGGTGACTTGGGGGCTTCCTCCCCTCTGAGCAGACCCTGCTTTCCTGCCCTGCCTGTGGGGTGCTGCCCTGGAAGGAAAACCCAGCGAGCCCCAGAGGCAGCGAGTGCTGAGCTCGGCGTGGGCTCGGAGAGGAGCTGGCTGGGAGCGCGGCCACGCTGCCAACTTGGCACAGCTCAGGCAGCAGCCCAGTCCCGAGCCACCCAAGCTGTTGGGAGTGGGTATAAAACAGACCCTGCTGGCCAGGCCCCAAGGGGAAGAGCTGCCTTGGGCAGGAAACATCAGCGCTGACATTTAAGAGTGGGGGAAGAGTGCCCAGTTGGCAGGCAGAGCAGAACCGGGTACCCAGCACCCTCCTCCCCCTCAGAGTCCTTCCTTTGGCCTCTCCACAGCTCCATGTCCCCGGGCTGTGTCCCTTCGGTGTCCCCAGAACAGCCAGGCTGCCCTGCTCTGGCCATGTCCGCTCACCGTGGCTGGCAGAGAACCACTCGGTGCCAACCCTGCCGAGCCTCGGTGGGTCAGAGCCACCCGTGCCACCAGCGTGTGCCACCCACATCATCCACGGTGCCCCCTGTGCCCCAGCAGCCCGGGACACGCAGGACAAAGCTGGCCTGGCACGGGAGCTGCACTTGCACTTCACACCTGGCGCTGGGGGAACACGGGGGACAAGGATGCTGTGCACCAGGCTGGCCTGGGGGGGACCCCAAAGTGAGTGGGGGACCCCAAACCGAGCCAGTGAGCCCGGCTGCCCCATCCGTGTGAGCCTCCCGCCCCCATCCCGGGCCGGTGGCCAGGGCAGCTCCGGGGCTGGTGGGCGGCTGGAGCCGAGTCAGGGCAGCCGGAGCCCCGCACGCAGATGGCCCCGGCTCCCGGCGGGCTGAGTCACCCTCCCACTGCCGGAGGCACAGCTGCCTGAGCCATCGGGGCCCCCCGGGCACGGCAGGGCTGTCTGGAGTGTCAGACCCGGCAGCTCAGCGAGGGTGAAGCCTCCCAGGCTCTGTCCCAAAGCCGGGATGTCCCGCAGTGCCACCCAGCCCTGGAGCAGGCTGATGGGGCAGATCCTGGAGCTGCCCTCCTGGAGGGTGGGCAGAGGGCTGGAGCAGGGATGCTGGGCTGGGGGAACTCCTGGAGGATGGGAAGAGGGCTGGAGCAGGGATGCTGGGATGGGGGAACCCCTGGAGGATGGGCAGAAGGCTGGAGCAGGGATGCTGGGCTGGGGGAACCCCTGGAGGATGGGCAGAGGGCTGGAGCAGGGATGCTGGGATGGGGGAACCCCTGGAGGATGGGCAGAGAGCTGGAGCAGGGATGCTGGGATGGAGAACCCCTGGAAGATGGGCAGAGGGCTGGAGCAGGGATGCTGGGCTGGGGGAACCCCTGGAGGATGGGCAGAGGGCTGGAGCAGGGATGCTGGGATGGGGGAACCCCTGGAGGATGGGCAGAGGGCTGGAGCAGGGATGCTGGGATGGGGGAACCCCTGCAGGATGGGCAGAGAGCTGGAGCAGGGATGCTGGGATGGGGGAACCCCTGCAGGATGGGCAGAGAGCTGGAGCAGGGATGCTGGGATGGGGGAAGCCCTGGAGGATGGGCAGAAGGCTGGAGCAGGGATGCTGGGATGGGGAACCCCTGGAAGATGGGCAGAGGGCTGGAGCAGGGATGCTGGGATGGGGGAACCCCTGGAGGATGGGCAGAGGGCTGGAGCAGGGATGCTGGGATGGGGAACCCCTGGAAGATGGGCAGAGGGCTGGAGCAGGGATGCTGGGCTGGGGAACCCCTGGAAGCAGGGTTGGGTGGGCAGTTGGGGGAGCCCACGATGGATTGGGATGGAGAGAGCTCAGTGGGGAGCTGGAGCTGTCAGAGCAAAGCCCAGTTCAGCGTGGGCAGCCCAAACTCCTCCTGGGCACATTCAGCTGCTCTGGAGGTCAGCAGGGGGCAGGAGGGATGTCAGGGCTCTGCTCACCCCAAAGGACCAGGCAACACGAGACCCCTCATCCCCCCATCAGGCCAAGGATCAGGTGAAATTTGATATTTCTCCTCCTCAAGTGCTGGGAGCCCCAGGAGCTGTCACTGACAACCACAATGCTCTGCTCTCCCACGTTTTGCAAAGAAACTGAAGTGGGGAATCCGGGGAGCACCGAGAAGCAAACCCCACGAGGACCCTGGGGGTGACATGGGGACATCTCAGGGCCAGCTGTGCTCCTGCCATGGGCTGCTGGCTGCCAGTGTGGGCCACGGCCAGGGGTGCTCCCTGTGAGAAACAGCTACTCACTTTTCATAGTTTAGGAAGGTTTATTAAACCTTATCAAAAATACAACAGAAGACTGAATAAAGAAAAAAGGTTACAGCTCTGGGAGCAAAAGATTTTCCCTGCCATGTGCTCAGCCCCCTCACCATGGAGGTTTTACCCTTTTTAACCCTTTAACCCCTCCCAAAGTTCTGTCCATCACCCCTTCTTCACTGTCCAGTGGTGGAGATCTCTTCCTCAGATCCTGACTGGAGCTCAGGTGTTCCACAGTGACAGCCAGCCCTGCCAGGTGTCCCACCCCAGCTGTCCCTTGATAACCACGTGAGGGGGTACAACATAACCATAAACCTATAAAACTTTTCTTAACCTATATACCTGATATTTGTCTGTTAATTGTGAGAGTCAGTCATGGCATTACCCATCCATCACATCCCTGAGCCCCCAAACCTGGGAAATGTTGCCCAGCCCCACGAGTGCCTCACATTCCCACTGTGCCAGGATGGAGCAGGAACCTGTGAGCACAGATGGTGAACTCCAGCAGCACCAGGAAGGCAGAGATCGTAATTATCTGAACATAATGAAGGGTTTCATTAAATACACTTGGAAAACAACTCAGCAGCAGCACAAAGTTAAACTGCTGGTCTCAACTCTCCAAACTATTTAAAATTTATTAGCTTCCCCTGCGGGTCTCAAGCTTTTAAGTACCAGAGAAATCTTGAAAATAAGATTTTTTTTTTTTTTTTTTTTTGCTTTCTTTCCCCCATCTCTTCCCAATGCTTTTTGGCCTCTCAGAAGTGTCCGTGGGGGGGAACCATCAGCCCCACTTTGCTGCTCTCTGACAGAGCAGGCACAGCCTCTCTCTCTCTCTCTCTCCCTCTCTCTCCCCCTGCCCCCGGCACGGCCGCCCCTCCCGGCGGCTCCGCTCTCTGCCGTTTCCGAAGGGATGATCAAACCAGAGACACCTGCACGCCGAGCCCCGCGCAATCCCGGGCTCCGGGCTGCAGGTGGTTCATGTTGCAGAGGGATTAGTGGGAGGCTGAATAAACCTGGGTTTGATCTAGTGCTAACTGGCGAGGGGTGATGCCCTTGGCTAAGAGGAGATTTACCGAGCTGTATCTCTTCATAACGTGAGCGAGAGGGTGCTGGGAGATGCTCATTCCTGCCCAGAAAGAGAAATTCCTGCCTTTGGATAACGGCAGGAGAGGGGCTGGGGCCCAGGGCTGCTCTGTGCTCAGTGGAGCACAGGGGGGTGGCTGCACACAGCCAGGGGATGGGCAGGGGGTCTCTGCTCTCCCCCCATGTCTGGAGGGGCTGGGAATTCTCTCGTGGCCTGTACAGGGCTGGGGGGACCCATCCTGGCTGCTGTTGCAGGGCTGGGGCTGGTGGAGCCTCCTTGTCCTTCTGAGGAAGATTCAGCTGGGGGGATTTTGTGCCCTCAGCCCTGGCTTGGTGAAAGGTTTTCCTGAGGATTCTTTCCTCCTGGGAGACCACGACTGCTTCAGCAAACCATTCTGATTTACAGCCCTTGGCTCCAGCTGGAAGGGAGCTGCACACACGGGGAGGATGCAGAGGGATCAGGTGAAACTGGAGATTTCTCCTGGCTGTGTGCTGGGAGCCCCAGGAGCTGTCACTGACAGCCACGCTGCTCTACCCTCCCACATTTTGTAAAATAACCAAATGGGGACACCCAGGGCCTGGCCAAGGCTCTGATGAGCTGAAACAGCCCCGACCTGGTGCTGGGGGTGGGATCAGCAAACACTGCTGGGGAGGGAGGGGAGGCCCCAAGGACATTGCATGGGATGGCAGCTCAGAGGAGATCGCTGAGTGACAGAGCTGGAGCCAGGCTGGAGAGCTGGGGGTGCTGCCCTGGGGAGGAGAAGGCTCCAGGGAGAGCTGAGAGCCCCTGCAGGGCCTGAAGGGGCTCCAGGAGAGCTGCAGAGGGACTGGGGACAAGGATGGAGGGACAGGAGCCAGGGAATGGCTGCCAGTGCCAGAGGGCAGGGCTGGATGGGATCTTGGGAACTGGGAATTGTTCCCTGGCAGGGTGGGGAGGGGCTGGGCTGGAATTGCCAGAGCAGCTGGGGCTGCCCCTGGATCCCTGGCAGTGCCCAAGGCCAGGCTGGACACTGGGGCTGGGAGCACCTGGCACAGTGGGAGGGGTCCCTGGCACAGTGGGAGGGGTCCCTGGCACAGTGGGAGGGGTCCCTGCCATGGCAGGGGTGGCACTGGGTGGGATTTCTGGTCCCTCCCAACCCATCCCCGTGTGGGATCAGAAAACCCATCTGTGGATTTTCCCAGTGCCATGGCACACTCAGCCTGGCTGTGCAGCTGGACCTTCCTGCCCCTTCACCTGGGGCTCAGGGCTGGGTTTGTTGGGGCTCAGGGCTGGGTTTGTTGGGGCTCAGAGCTGGGTTTGTTGGGGCTCAGGGCTGGGTTTGTTGGTATTTAGGGCTGTGTTCTTGGGGCTCTCCTGTGCTGGATCAGCTCAGAGCATCTGTCCCAGGGCAGGAGCTCTGCCAGGGGCTGGGAAATCGAGCAGGGCTGTTGAGTTATGGGAGAGCAGGACAGGCCTTGGGGCACTGAGCAGGGCTTTGGGCAGTGGCTGCAGGTGGCTCTGCAGATTTGGGAGAGAATGCAGTTTCAGGGGAGTGGAAATAAGCCCAACTGCACAGGGAGGATCAGCAGGCTTAAAGCTCAGGTGGAGGAGTTGCTCCCCTGCCTCTTGCAGAAGGGCAGGCTGCAGAATTTCCCAGCCCTGGGAAGTCCCAGACATCCTGCAGGAGGGGATGAGGAGCCCCAGAACCAGGAGTTTTGTCATTCAAAGTCATTTTGAGCCCTGAAAAGGGATGTTTGACATTGATGTGTCACGGGGTGGGGGGTGACACAGTGAGTTTGCTTCCACCTGTGGGGCTGCCAGGCTGGTTTGGGGTAGGGATATTGGGAGTGAGGAGGGGTGGGGCACCCACTGCTGCCTTGGCAGGGCTCTGGGTTTATTTCCCAGTGCCTGGGGAGGTGGAGCACGAGTGGGGAGCCGGGAGGAGGCAGCACACACGGAGCAGGCAGCTGCTCCCCAGCCAGGCTGCCCCGGGTGCTGTGGCAGCAGTGGCACGGTGTGGGCATCAGCTGCAGCTCTCTGGCAACACAGAGGGGGCTTCTCCTCCAGGAGTCAGTGCAGCAGCAAGGCCAGGGCTCCCAGGGCTCCGGGGGGATGTGAGCTGCAGGGGCTCAGGCTGCTCCAGCCCAGGAAAGTGGGTCACACTCACAGAACACATCCAGCCCCTGCAGGGATACCCAAGGGGAAAAAGTCTTTAGAAATGGGGTTTGGTCACACTCACGAAGACACAGGGCCCCAGTGTGAGGGTCTGCTCAGCCCTGGAGATGCAATGAAGGTTTTCCCAGGGTTTTTTGTCCATTAAAGGAGAGTGGGCAGGTCTGCTCCTGTTTTTGTGGGAGCCCTGCAGACAGCAATTTCCCTTCCCTCTTTTAAAATGCCAGATGAGAGGAACTCTTCCTTTCATTAAATTGGCAGCTCTGTGCAGTGGCCTTGACACTGTCCCCAGCCAGAACAGACAGGCTGGAGGGAGGCAGGGCAGGGACAGTGCCAGGGAAGTGCCCGTGTCCCTCTCAGAGCTGGGCAGTGGCAGCAGCAGGAGCCCTGCCCGCAGCTCAGCTCGGCTGTCACAGCTGCTCTGCTGGGCAGAGAGGGCAGCTCAGAGTGTGAGTGCCTCAGTGCCCCGGGCAGGGCACTCAGCTGCAGCCTGGCACTGCTCCGTGGGCATGGCCCTGGCCCCACCAGCCTCAGCCACGTGTCCCTGCCCGCCTGGCACCCAGCTGTGCCCCTAGAGAGATCTCCAGAGCTGGGCTGAGCACAGCAGGGCTTATCCCTTACTCCAAGGCCTCCAAAACTTCTCAAGGTCTGGAAAAAGCAGATCAGTGTTGGTGATGAACGTGGGGGAGATGCAGCAGGGAGCAGGGGCACAGCGTGGCAGCTGGGCAGGGATGTTCCAGCAGACAGGGATGGTCCTCCCTGCCCAAAGGCCTCATCTCATCTGTCCCCATCCCAGCACCTTCCCTGGAGGCTCTGGGAGTGCTGGGGGCCCTGGCAGGGCAGGGTTTGCAGAGCAGACCTTGCCAGGCAGAGCCCGGTGTGTGGCTGGTCATGGATGAGCCCTTGGCTTCCAGGTGCTCTGCAGACATGTAGGAACAATGAAATCCTCATCCTCAGGTGTTTGGCTGTATTTTCAGGCTGAATGAATCTTTCTGATGGTCTCTCACCTGTTATATTTTTTGTCAAATTTAATGGAAATGTTTTAACTCTTATATTTTTGCAATGAAACATTTTTTTATGCTATTGTTTAGATCACATGATGAATTTGTGATAAAGTCTCATGTAAATGTTGCAGGAATCTTGTGGTGTTATTGTGTGCATTGCTTTCTAGTTCATCCAGCCCCAGGCCCTGCCCAGACCCCCACCAGCCCCACCCTGGCCATCCCTGCAGCGCTGCCCAAATTTCTCCCCCACCCTTCATCTCCCCCATCCCTCACTCTCACAGAATCATGGAATGGGCTGAGCTGGAAGGGACCCACAGGGATGATCAATCCCAAAGCCAAACCCTGCCCAGAGCCCCACCAAGCCCAGCCTGGGCATCCCTGGAGCTCTGGCAGCCTCGGGGCCGTGCCCATTCCCTGGGCAGCCTGTTCCAGGGCTCTGGAGGAAGACCCAGGTGTATTCCACAGGAAGAGGATGGATGAAGCTCTGAGGTTGCTCTGGCTTCAGCTCCCAGCTGGATTTGAGGGGTCATGGCCATAAATCGTGTCAGTGCACTCAGGCTGTGCCGTCCATGAGCCTGTGCAAGGGATGAGCAGAGGATTTTGTTTTCCATCTCAATCAGCCTGGGCTCTTTAGTGAGCTCTAGCAAAGGCACTCTGGCTTTTCATGCCGCTCTTGATCTCGGGGCCAGTAGCAAAATCCCGGCGGCGGCTCCCTGGGCACCGCAGCCTCCTCTCTCATCCTGCGGCGGTGCCGGCACCACTGCGGGCGGTACAAATAGAGGACGGCATTAGCGATGCAGAGCGATGCGGAGCCGGGAGGGGAATGCGCTCCCGGAGCTCAGCCCTGCCTCCCTCCCTGTCCCTGCGCCGCTCCCGGCCCGGGCTGGGCGCTGGCTGAGGGATGGGTGCGCGGCAGGCACCTGGAGATGTGTTTTCCTCTCAGTTTTCTGGAGCTGTGTTTTCTTCATCCTGCAAGTGTTCCTCTCATGCCAGACAGTGTTCCTCTCAGTTCCTAGCAGTGTTCCTCATTCAGTCAGCGCTCTCAATCATGTCGTGTTTCCTCTAATCCGGAGTGTTCTCTCATTCCAGGATCAGCGTTCTCCTCTCAATTTCATGAATCTGTGTTCTCCTCTCATTTTCCTGGAGCATTGTTCTCTCAATTTCCAGGATCAGTGTTCTCCTCTCAATTTCCAGGATCAGTGTTCTCCTCTCATTTTCCTGGAGCATTGTTCTCTCAATTTCCAGGATCAGTGTTCTCCTCTCAATTTCCTGGAGCCGTGTTTCCCTCTCAATTTCCGGGATCAGTCCTCTCTCAGTTTCCTGGAGCAGTGTTTCCAACTCAATTCCTGGAGCAGTGTTTCCCTCTCCATTTCCAGGATCAGTCTCAGTTTCCTGGAGCAGTGTTGTCCGGGAGCAGTGTTGTCCTCTCAGTTTCCTAGATCAGTGTTTTCCACTCAAGTTTCCTGGGTCAGTGCTCTCCTCTCACCTGGACAATCCCTGTGGTTGGAGGGGGTGCCCTGTGCCAGCAGCACCACAGCAGAGGTGTCAGAGGGGAAAAGTGAAATGGTGAGCAGGGTACACCAGCTCTGTCCCCAGGGTCTGCCAGGGTGACCTTGGCAGAGGCTCCTCCCGAGCACGGCTCTGCTGTCCCTGCTCCCATCAGTCCTGCCCAGGTGAGGCTGTGTCCAGCTGCCCCAAGGAGCAGATGTGCCTCCCCAAGCAGCTCCCACCTCCTCATCCCCTGGGAAGCTCCAGGGTTTCAGAGAGGAGCCATTTCCCCTTCATGCCGCAGAGTAAAAAGGGATTTTACTTATTTTTTTGTTGTTTTCCTTTCTCCCCCCCATCTATTAAGTCTGTGACTAGAACATTGCGGCTTTTAAGTTTATTCCAACTGTTTGATATTTTACATAATCGTATTATTTATGTGACAAGATTAGAAGTACTCTGCATGCTGACAGGCAAGCAGCACACACACAATTTCTTGCCAATCCTTCACGAATTTGCATTGTATTCCTGACTTCTTGGAGGCTGTGCAGATTGTGGCTCTGGGCGGGGAGAGAGGTGCAGGTTCAGACAGAGGGGGAAGAGGGAGGAAAGCTGCTCATCCCCTCATCCTCTGGGATCTTCCAGTGCTTGGCACTGCCACGCTGGGGCTGATGGCAATACCTGGCCAGGCTTCAAACCCTTGGCCTCTCCCAGTGAGGGCTGAGCACACAAAGGTGTTTGGTTTAATATCCCGCTGCTCGCTCGTGGGATACTTGATTTATTCTGTGCCTGTAAACATTCATTTCACACCTAAACAGGGGCAGGTTCATCACTTCTGCAATCATCATTTATTCATGTCGTGAGGGTTGCAGGAAGGAGAGATAAATGGATTTCCGTGAAATTGGTGCTCCAGGCTGCTCAGGAGCCTCCATCTTTCTCACCAGGCTCTGAGCAGGGTGGAAAAGCTTCCCCCCTTCAGCTCCTCTGCCCTGGTGCTGGCACAGCCTCCTCTGCAGGGCTGTGCTGTGCCTGGAGCCAGGACAGAGGGCTCTGGCCCCACAACTAGCCAGGGGACACTGGGGTCCCTCATTCCATGTGCCTCAAGGCCCCAACTGTGCTCGAGGGATGGCTGATGCTGAGATTAACTTGCTCTGGGCTCTTGCTTTGCTGCCTTCCCCTGCTTGGAGGGAGATTTCTGATCTCTGCATTAAGGTTTGCTAAATATCCTGTTCTGGGAGTGTGTGTGGGGATAAAACCCACCTTTCCCACAGGGAAAAACCCTGACTTGAAAAGATGAGAGGGGCTGTGCATGAGCCCTCTGAGCCATCCTGGAGGCCACCGAGCCCAGGACCTCCCTGTGCCCATTGGGGCTGGAATGAACCTCCCCAGTGCCCACAGGGCATCACACCCTGATGAGGACTCCCAACACCCAGCTGGCCTCGGCCAGGGGCTGCTCACCCTGCACACCCCAGCATGGCAGAGCAAACCCCAAACCACCAGAGATGGATGTGCCCTCCCTAAATAATTCATGACTCGAGCTCGTGCTTGGCTTCCTTTGTTATCTCGTTACGAATGAAAAAATGAACCAAGATTAAAGAGCTCTGGCTCTGTTTCCAAATTTATGGGCATTTAAATGTGATGTCTGAGTCTGTTACTGCTCTGCTGTCAGGCTGACTCAGTCAGAGCCGTGTGGGCACCAGGGCAGTGCCCTGCTTGGCTGTGTCACACCCTGGCAGCATCCTGCACCCCCGGGGATGAGGGCATAGCCATGGGGACTTCACGTTGTCCCCAAGGTCCCCAGCTCCTCCTCATCCTCACCATCACTGCTTTGCTCCACTTCCCTGTACCTTTTGCCCTCCCAGATGCCATTCCCCACCTTGGAGCTCGTGAGCCTTGCAGAGCTAATTTGATTTCACCCTCTGGAAGGGACCATTCCCCCTGCCCAGCCTGGAATTGGGAAGGGCTAACTCAGATTTACACCTTCAATTTATAAACTGAAATGAGGTGAGAAGAGTCCAGGGTGCTCCCCTGGCACCCCGTGATGAGAGCAGAGCTGTGCTCTCCCTGCCTCCTCAACAGCCCCAGTTTTATGGCAGTGAAGCTGCTGCTGTGCCCTGCCTGGCTCTGGGGGGTCACACCTGTGCTGAGAACACCTGCACAGCTCCAGGCAGTCAGGACAGGCAGGGACAGCCAGGAACTTCCCCACAGGTGAGCCCAGGGGCCACAGGCTGGGCTGGGCTGGGACAGGAGTGTCACCTCCATCAGTCTGGTGCCAAGGGACACTCTGCTCACACCCTTGGGGAGGCTGGGCTAGGACAGGAGTGTCACCTCCATCAGCCTGGTGCCAAGGGACACTCTGCTCACACCCTTGGGGAGGGCTGGGCTGGGACAGGAGTGTCACCTCCATCAGTCTGGTGCCAAGGGACACTCTGCTCACACCTTTGGGGAGGGCTGGGCTGGGACAGGAGTGTCACCTCCATCAGTCTGGTGCCAAGGGACACTCTGCTCACACCCTTGGGGAGGGCTGGGCTGGGACAGGAGTGTCACCTCCATCAGCCTGGTGCCAAGGGACACTCTGCTCACACCCTTGGGGAGGGCTGGGCTGGGACAGGAGTGTCACCTCCATCAGTCTGGTGCCAAGGGACACTCTGCTCACGTCCTTGGGGAGGGCTGGGCTGCCCAGCCCCCCTGTCCCCCAGCACTGGGAATAACTGGGGAGAGAGCCACAGCTAAGGTGGGGAATGTGAGGGAATTCCTACAGGACATTGGAAATGCAGGACAAAGAAATGACTCAGGGATTTTTCTGCCAGGCAGATTTGTTTCTGGAATCATCAACATCTGAATGCCCTGCAGGGCCCTCTCATCTCTCACCTTTCCAGTGAATCCAGTCTGCCCACCAAGGGCCGTTCCCACACAAGGACACTGCAGCTTTTAAAACACAAAGCCAGCTCACGATGAGGAGACTGCAGCCACCCTGTCCCCATCTCAGCTGGCGGTGATGCCACGTGTCCTCAAGCACAGCTTGTGATGTCCCACCTGCCCACCTGCAGGGACACAGGTACCATGTGCTCTGACAACCTTCCCCCAGGCCTGGGGCTCCCTTCATCCCCAGGAGGGAGAGTGAATTTTTATACTTAAAGGACTGGGGGGGGGATGGTTTTAAAGAGACAGGCAGGTTTAAATTAGATGTTAGGAGGAAATTCTTCCCTGTGAGGGTGGGCAGGCCCTGGCACAGGTGCCCAGAGCAGCTGTGGCTGCCCCTGGATCCCTGGCAGTGTCCAAGGCCAGGATGGACAGGGCTTGGAGCCCCCTGGGGTAGTGGAAGGTGTCCCTGCCATGGCAGGGGGTGGAATGAGATGAGCTCCAAGGTCCTTTCCAACCCAGACCTTGTGATTCTGTGATTTCTAAACACACAGGCAATTCCTGGTATTTGATTTGGAGGTTCTGCCCTGTGTTCCACACTCCCCTCCTTGCTGACTGAAATGTGGGCAAGGGCAGGCAGTGCCCCCCACCAAGGACAGCTCTGCCAAAGGGATGCTGAGCCAAGTCCCCCCTTCCCCCCTTGTTATTATCCCAAAATTAGCTTTTACTGGGGAGTTTTGTGCATCCTGCATCGATGTCCATCTGACAGGGGCTGAACTGACTCAGAAATAAAGAGCACAAAGCAGACAGGGTGAGAGGAAAATAGCTCTAATGTAAAAATAAACGGTGTCCAGCCACCCACTGTGCCCAGCTGAGCTCCCAGTGGGGTCTCACACGCCTGACACGGAGCAGCAGCTGCCCTTTCATTAGCAGCTTGCTCGTTTTCCCTCCCTACAGCTGAATTCCTCCTAAAAAAAAGAGACACAAAGTGACAGGAAGGAGACAGAGCAGCCCTGGCAGCCCCGAGCCTGGCGTGCTCTTGGCTGTGGGGGTGCGGTGCCTGGCTCTGGCTCAGAGTGAGGGGAGGTGAGAGGAGCCCTCTGGCCCTGCCCTGGCTGTGGGAAAGGGATGCAGGATCACTGCCCTGCTCTGTGCCCCGTCCACTGCTTCCCCAGGAGCCCTCGGTGCTTCCAGGGCTCTGCTCTGTTTGTCCTTCTCTTTACAGGCTAACACAGGCACTTAAGATGTATTTCTAATTAAAAAGATGTATTTCTACTTAAAACTGTAACTTACACTTGCACTCGCTTAAAACTTAAACCTACACTTCTGCTTTGTGTCTATGTGGCTTAATATATCTTAATTTTTCTAAAAGCTTAAATTCAACAGACAGAGACACCCTGTGCTTCTGCAGAGCTTTAATTGCTGGGTTCATCCAGCTGCTGGGTTCATTCCCTGCTCAGTGGGCGCCTCGTGAGTCCAGGGGACACCACAGATTCCACCCCTTCAGATCCAGATTTGGTGGGGGCACCCAAATTCTCCTCCAGAGGTGCTGGGAATGATCTCCTCCCTCCTGTGCCTGTGCTGGGAGCTGGCAGGAAAAAGTGGGACCAGCAAGGGAGTGCTGGAGGAGGAAGGCTCCAGCTCTCCCAGAGTCTCTGGCCTGGCTTTGGGGTGGGGTGTGGGTTCCCACCCTGCTGAGCTGGGTGCATCAGGGGTGCTCCAACACCAGTGTACTCACCCACTGCCCTTGGAAATCTGCTTTGTGGTGTCTGCTCCTCCCGTGGGCACAGATCTCCCTTTCTCTTCTGCATACTGTAGTCCCTGCTCGGTCACCCTCAGCACAGAGGAGTTCTGGCTGCTGGAGCCCCTATTTGGTCACCCTCAGCACAGAGGAGGCCAGGGGGACATTGCTGAAGGAGCTCTGTGTGCTGGAGCCGCTGCTCGGTCACCCTCAGCGCAGAGGAGTTCTGGGTGCTGGAGCCCCTGCTCGGTCACCCTCAGCACGGAGGAGCTTTGGGTGCTAGAGCCCCTGCTTGGTCATGCTCAGCACAGAGGAGCTCAGGGTGCTGGAGCCCCTGCTCGGTCACCCTCAGCACAGAGGACGCCAGGGGGACATTGCTGAAGGAGCTCAGGGTGCTGGAGCCCCTGCTCGGTTGCCCTCAGCACGGAGGAGCTCAGGGTGCTGAGCCCCTGCTCGGTTGCCCTCAGCACGGACGCCAGGGGACTTGCTAAGGAGCTCAGGGTGCTGGAGCCCCTGCTCGGTTGCCCTCAGCATGGAGGAGCTCAGGGTGCTGAGCCCCTGCTCGGTTGCCCTCAGCACGGAGGAGCTCAGGGTGCTGAGCCCCTGCTCGGTTGCCCTCAGCATGGAGGAGCTCAGGGTGCTGAGCCCCTGCTCGGTTGCCCTCAGCACAGAGGAGCTCAGGGTGCTGGAGCCCCTGCTCGGTCGCCCTCAGCACAGAGGAGCTCAGGGTGCTGAGCCCCTGCTCGGTTGCCCTCAGCACAGAGGAGCTCAGGGTGTTTGAGCCCCTGCTCGGTTTGCCCTCAGCACGGAGGAGCTCAGGGTGCTGAGCCCCTGCTCAGTTGCCCTCAGCACAGAGGACGCACAGGGGGACATTGCTAAAGGAGCTCAGGGTGCTGGAGCCCCTGCTCGGTCGCCCCTCGCACAGAGGAGCCAGGTGCGAGTCCCTGCTCGGTTGCCCTCACACAGAGGAGCTCAGGGTGCTGAGTCCCTGCTCGGTTGCCCTCAGCACAGAGGAGCTCAGGGTACTGAGCCTCTCGGCCCTCACAGAGGAGCTCAGGGTGTTGAGCCCCTGCTCGGTTGCCCTCAGCACGGAGGAGCTCAGGGTGCTGAGCCCCTGCTCGGTTGCCCTCAGCACAGAGGAGCTCAGGGTGCTGAGTCCCTGCTCGGTTGCCCTCAGCACGGAGGAGCTCAGGGTGCTGAGTCCCTGCTCGGTTGCCCTCAGCATGGAGGAGCTCAGGGTGCTGAGTCCCTGCTCGGTTGCCCTCAGCACGGAGGAGCTCAGGGTGCTGGAGCCCCTGCTCGGTCACCCTCAGCACAGAGGAGCTCAGGGTGCTGGAGCCCCTGCTCGGTCACCCTCAGCACGGAGGAGCTCAGGGTGCTGAGCCCCTGCTCGGTTGCCCTCAGCACAGAGGAGGCCAGGGGGACATTGCTGGAGAAGCTCTGGGTGTTGGAATGTGTCACCTTAGACCGAGGGAACATCCCCAGGCACTGCCCAGCTCTGAGCCAGACCCTGACCACAGCCCACAGCCAGCTTTGGGAGTCGTCCCTGCGTGTTTAAAAGTGTCCCCCCAGCCCTGCAGCCCCCGGGCTGGGTCATGTCCTTGTCCTCTCTGTTTCTGACCTGCAACAAGGGCAGGGTGTGCAAACCCTCCCTGCACTGCTTTGCTCCATGAACCACCCCCAGAAGGGCAGGGATCCTGAGCCAGGAGAGCTCCCAGAGCCGAGCCAAGGCTGAGCCTCAGAGCCCTGCAGAGCAGCCAGCAAACAGAAGAAAACCTTTAAGCCTTTCCGAGCTACTTTGCGGAGATGTTAAGAGCTCAAATTTCCTGGTTTTTCTCTCTCTTCCTGAAAAACCCCCAGCAAACCCCACACTGCCAAGGAGGTGAGGCACTATCATCTCGCTTCAGCTCCCCCAAACTAGCCAAGCAGAGGAGGAAAATGATTTAGATGATTTACAGCACTTCGGAAGAGTTGAAAAAAGTGAAGTAAATAATAAATCAAAACCAGCAAAAAGAACAAGAATACATCCATCTTTTATGAGCTCTATTCACTGCTGTATGTACAGTTCAGACATAAAACAACCGTGCCGTGCAAAGTTGCTGCTGCCTCAGAAGTGTCTGTGCCCAGCAGTTTCAGAGCACTTCCAAACTACATAAAAGCAGAGGAGCAGGCGTTGGCTGCTGTGTGCAGCGATCCAGCTCCTATTCCCTGCCTCCTTATCAGCTCCTGCACACCCAGAGAGGGAAGGGTTTCAGCTGGGAGATGGGGAGCACGAGGAATCCGTGATAACAAGGATTTTTAATTCCTCCCCCCCCCCCCAAACTTCACATTCTTCCTTCAGAGTTCAAAGTGCACCTGATGCATTCTGCGAAGGATCCTCTCGCTCATACCACAAAGTCTCACAGGTGTTGTTGGCTGAGGGGTGGCCAGGATCCCCCCAAAAAGTCCCTTTGTCCCCCTACAGGACCCCCTTGCAGTTCTTCCCTGTCAACCTCTTGAAATGAGTCCAAAGGGGAGGCAGTAAAACGGAGCCCCAGGGAGCTCTAGGAGAGCTGGGGGTGCTGCCCTGGAGAGGAGAAGGCTCCAGGGAGAGCTGAGAGCCCCTGCAGGGCCTGAAGGGGCTCCAGGAGAGCTGCAGAGGGACTGGGGACAAGGATGGAGGGACAGGAGGCAGGGAATGGCTGCCAGTGCCAGAGGGCAGGGCTGGATGGGATCTTGGGAATTGGGAATTGTTCCCTGGCAGGGTGGGGAGGGGCTGGGCTGGAATTGCCAGAGCAGCTGGGGCTGCCCCTGGATCCCTGGCAGTGCCCAAGGCCAGGTTTGGAGCAGCCTGAGACAGTGGAAGATGTCCTTGCCCATGGCACTGGATGGAATTGGATGGGATTTAAGATCCCATTCCATGATTCTGTGGTTTCCTGGAAAGGGGCTCCTGTAGGATTGTTTCTGGGATGCTCCATGTGACAGGCACAGTTACTGCTGGGAGGGGCTGAGCCAAACCCTGACCCCAACATGGCACACCCAGCAGCAGAGCAATAGAAGCAGAAATGTTGGTTAGCACAGAAAACAAACTTCCTGTTTGGAAAGACAGAAACTCTTCCCCAAACCCTGGATCAGCCCCACACAAACTGCAGGTGAGGCAGACACCAGAGCCTCGTGTTTGAGGAGCAAACCCACAGCAAATCTTCTCCACTATCTCTCCTTGCAAACAAACACGACAGGGATTTGGGGAGGCAGAGGCAAAATCCTCCCAAGGCCCTGACCCGAGGGACTCCTCCTCTCTGGGGCTGAAGTCTTGCAGGGATGTGGCTTTGGGGCCCCTCTTACACCAAGAGAAATCCCACTGGAACCTCAAGGAACAGGCACTACAGCCCGAGGGGATGTGGCTGAGCCCAGGGGCTGGACAGGGCCTGTCTGGGGGGTGGGGGCACAAGGAGCAGCCTCAGGGTGCAGGATGAACCTGTTCACCCCCAGGCACCCCTGGTCATCTTCTGGAGAGCCTGGAATTCTGTGCCACGACCCCTGGACACTGAGGGCTGCAGGAATTGGACACCATTGGATCAGGATGTCCTCCCATCCTCCAGTGTTCCCTCCTCTCTGAAGGGCAACAATGGGGAGTTTTGGGGCACATCACCTCGGGGGGCTCTGCCCTGCTGACACCCAGCCCCTGCTCCGCTCCCATCCCAACAGACCAGGATACTCCTGGTGTGCGTGGGAGTGACAGGGACCACGTGGAAGGACTTTGATGGCATTTGGACATCTTTGATAAACCAGAGCAGGCATGTCAGGATGGGGTGCTCACATCTGGGCTCGGGAGCTGCTCGCCCACATCAGGGCTGGATGACACAGCCTGGTTTATCTCGTTCTAATCAGGAAAGTCAGTGAGCAGGGAGGAAGGAGCCGGAGGTTCTGCCCTCATCCCGGACGTCCTGGGCCCTGTAGCTGTTTGTGGTGAGCTTTGGTCTGGACTGGCTGAGTCATGGGGGCAGTTCCTGGCTCACCCTAACAGAGTTCCTGCTCCTCACATCTCACAGGCAGCTGTGGCCTCTCTGGAGCTGGCAGCTCCAAGCAGGGTCACATCCTCACGTCCCCCTGGATCTGTCAGTCTGGCTCCTGGCTGCTGGTGGCTTTTCCTGCAGGAGCAGCAGCCCAGCCCTCCAGTCCCAGATGGCTTTGGATCACTGGGCAGGTCCCTGTGCTGCCATTTGCTGTCAGCCAGCAGTCCCAGGCTCTGATCCAGGGCACAAGTGGGATCCTTGGAGAGCAGCTGCCAGCATCACCTTTCTGCCTCTGCAAGCTCCCCATGGAAAAGGCTCTGGAGATGACTCTCAGCACTGATCTCCTGGCCTCTAAACCCAGGTCCAGCTCTCCAGGCTGCAGCTGGGGCAGGGGTGATTTCTGGGGGGTCCTGGTGCTTTGCACTTTCCTCGCCTCTCACCTTCTGCTGGGATTTTCTGTTCTCCAAAACAGCAGCTCATGGCAGGAGTAATTTGGCTCCAGCCCTGGCAAATCAGTGAGCACTCCCTGCTCCCTGTAACCTGGCTCAACTCCACAAATCCTGAACAAGGAATGTCTCAGGGGATCTCCTCCATCCCAGGAGCAGAGCTGGCAGCAGGGATGCACTGGGAGAGGCAGGCAGGGCTGCACCAGGGTGCCCAGCCCAGGGCAGGGGCTGAGCTGGGGCTGGGGCTGCCAACCGCAATGGAGAGACCCCCTGCCCACAACACCACAATCTCTGTTCATCCTGGATCCTGACATCCACCAGGAAGGGCTCATTCCCTAATCCCTGTGCCCTCTGTGACGGGCTGAGCTGCTCCCATGGCTGGGGCAGGCCGATCCCCAGTGGAAATTATTTTGGATGCACAGCACTGTCCAAGGAGCCAGGAAATGCCATCAGGTGAGGAAGACCTGCTCAGCATTTTCTGTTTGTGTTCTCCTCCCACTCTGGCTGCTTTTGGGGCTCTGTTAGAAACCACAGCTCCCACAGACCCCTACCCTGTGACTCCTCTCAGGACCTTGGAGCAGCTGCCCGGGGTCTGGCACAGGGATCCTGCAGGGTCCAGGGGCTGGGGCAGCTGGGGCAGCACCACGCAGGAGGTCAGGCACAGAGGGCACATCCCCAGCAGCACCTCTCAGGGCAGGCATGGGGCACATCCAGAAATGTCACCTCCCTCTGCCAGAGCCTCCCAGTCATGCCTGGCCAACAAGGCACCCCCTCCCTGCCTTCCTAAAGTGCTCTGGTTCTGCCACCCTGCTCAGAAAGACTTTTCCCCTGATTCAGATGTGGGAAAACTGAGGCACAGGGCAGCATGGTCTCGGCAAAGCCTCAGGGAGCCTTGGCAGCACAGCTGCAGACACCCTGGCTGTCACCCTGGGACCTGCCCTGCCCCAGCTCCACAGGCAGACCCCACAGGGCCCCCTCACACTGGGCTCTGGCACACTGAGGGTTCTGAGGGTACCTGGGGCCACCAGCCAGCTCTGGGGCTGCTTCCCATGAAATGCCAGCTCTTCCCAGGGAATGGGCACGGCCCCAAGGCTGCCAGAGCTCCAGGGATGCCCAGGCTGGGCTTGGTGGGGCTCTGGGCAGGGTTTGGCTTTGGGATTGATCATCCCTGTGGGTCCCTTCCAGCTCAGCCCATTCCATGATTCTGTGAGAGTGAGGGATGGGGGAGATGAAGGATGGGGGAGAAATTTGGGCAGCGCTGCAGGGATGGCCAGGGTGGGGCTGGTGGGGGGTCTGGGCAGGGCCAGGGGCTGCACTGGGTGATCCTTGGGGATCCAGTTCAGGATGTTCTGTGATTCCCTGACCCTGTGTGCCCCAGTTCTGCCCTTTGCACGTGCCACAGAGATCTGGGGTGGGCCCAGGGTGACCCTGCCGGGCAGTGGGGACCATCCAACCCTGGCTGGGCTGGTGTGGGCAGCTCGTCAGACACAGCAGAGAGAACAGAGAGCAGGAACTGGAGCTCCCCAGTGCCCTTGGGGTGCCTGGTGCCTCCCTGGCGAGCTCAGTGCCAGCAGCAGTGCCCTTGTGGGGCCAGGCTGGCTGGAGCAATCTGCAGTGCTGCTTTTAATTAGAACGGGCTGCACGCCCACCTGCGAGCGCTGTAAATCTGGTGTGCTCTGTAAAGAATGTCCTGGATTTAAGTTGTAATTAGAACTTCTATTGACGCCACAAACCCTCATTTTTCATGTGAAGCTGCTCATTGCTCCCAGTCAAGAAATCAATCTGGGCCTGGTGAAGAGATGGGGCCGTCAGATGTGCAGGATGGATGGATGGATGGGGAGAGCTCAGCCTGCCTTTAACCCCTCTGCTGCCACGGTGGGGAGGGGCAGTGGCAGAGGCCAAAGGGACAATTCAGGGCTCCCTGCACCCCAGGAACACCTCCCTTCCTGTGGGCACTGCCAGGGCACAAAGGCAGCAGGAACTCTGCCCTAAGGGACAGTGACTCCCTCCTGGGGTGTTGTTGGAATTCAGGACATCCCTCTGGCTGTCCTGGACAGCTCCAGCCCCTGCCAGGGGGCTCAGAGACCCTGGCACAGTGCCCAAGACCCCTGTGACTTTGATTGTGACCCATGGAAAAAATTACCAACCTTAGATGAGGATCTGCAAGCCACAAAAATCTAAGTAGATTAACAGTTAGTTTGTCATGGGGTGAAAAATAGATTTTTTGGGGTTTTAGAATGGGGGTTCAGGGGGCAAGGTGGAGGAATGTGGGTGTGTCCAGCCTTTCTCCTTCTTCTTCTTCTTGGCCTCCATCTCCTGCTGTGATGGTGGCACTCTTAGATTGGTTTAGAGTAGAAGCTCAGTGTCTGACACAGGTGATAGGGATTGGGAAGTTATGGTAAATAATGTACAGGTAGTTTTTAGTATAAAAGATAACACCACCCCAGTGGCAGGCAGAGTGCCTCTGACTGTCCTGCTGAGCAGATCTTGGCTGGACAGGAGAAAAAATTTTATAGATAAGAAACAATAAAGAACCATGAGACTGAGAACTGAAGAGCTCTGACTCCTTCTTTGAGCACTGGGCTGGGAAAAGAGACTTTGTGACACATCTGGGGGTCACTGTGAGCAGCAGAGACCCCGAGAGGGTGTGACCCTGTTTGAGCAGCCAGGACCCAAACAGAGACTTTGGGGTGACAACAAGGAAGATGGAGAGGGACCACATACAAGGGATGGAGTGCCAGGACAAGGGGGATGGCTTCAAACTGGGAGTGTGGAGGGTTAGATGGGATATTGGGAAGAAATTCTTTACTCAGAGGGTGGGCAGGCCCTGGACAGGGTGCTCAGAGAAGCTGTGGCTGCCTCTGGATCCCTGGGAGTGCCCAAGGCCAGGATGGACAGGGTTTGGAGCAGCCTGGGACAGTGGAAGGTGTCCCTGCCATGGGACGTGGGCTTTGAGGTCCAACCCAAACCACTCTGTGGTTCTGTCATTCTGTCATCCTGTGATTCTGTGATTGTGATTCTGTGATTGTGATTCTATGGTTCTGTCATTCTGTCATTCTGTGATTGTGATTCTGTGATTGTGATTCTATGGTTCTGTCATTCTGTCATTCTGTGATTCTGTGATTGTGATTCTGTGGTTCTGTCCTTCTGTGTTCCTGTGGTTCTGTGACCTTGCTGGAAGAACAAGAGCTCTTAGGAACCCTCTCAGCTGTTACAAGCAGCACCGTCAGTGCTTGCAGCATCCTTCCTGCTGAACTCAGACCAGGATTTCCCCAGCCTGAGCCTCTCTGCTAAAAGCAGTGCTGGCACTCCTGGGTCTGCACGTTCCCTTCCAGGGGATTCTGTCACCCTGCTCTCCCCAGGATGTTCCCTGGCTCAGATCCCTGTGCCCAGGCCAGAGCTGGATCCCCTCATCCCCTGCTGGAGGCCGTGGCTGCTCCCCCTCTGCAGCTCAGGGGCTGCTGAGACAGGGCTGGAGCAGCTCAGCCTGCAGCAGAAGTCACCAGGCGACAACCTGTGCCTGGCTGTGCTCTGCTGTGCTTTGTCACATCGCCTGCTGCTGCAGGGGGAGAGCAGGGATTAGCAGAGCCTTTGTCCAAGGCTCTCTGCAGACTGATTAGACTCGTGCCCACTTAATTACAGCACATTACAGCCTCTGCTGCAGCAGGGATGGCCCAGCACCGGCAGCTGGGGACAGCAGTGAAGAGAGCAGAAATAATTTAGGGCAGCAATGTAGCTTTTCTCAGCCAACATCCAGGGATTTACACTTTCTATCCCAGCAGCTGACACAGTCTCTGCTTTTTGGCTCTGTGCTGGCCCTGCTGGCATCTGGTGCAGACCTTCAGACCTTCCTCAGGAGCTTCAGGTGGAAAAAAGGGCTTTCTGGCGTGTCCATGGCCGCCCCGGCGAGAAGAGCGAGAGAGAAGAGAGGAGAAGCTGGAAGAGAAGCGGCTAGAGAAAGAAGGGGAAGAGGATCGCCGGGAATGAGAAGAGAGAGCAGACAGGAGAAAGGAAGACGACGACGAGCCGGCAGAAGGAAGACGAAGGCGAAGAGCAAGGAGAGAAGAGTAATGAGAAGACGCGACGGAGGAAGAGAAGAAGACGCGAAGAGGAAGAGCAGAGAAGAGAAGGCAGAAGAGAAGAGTGAGGAAGCGAAGAGAAGATAGATAAGGCAAGGATTTGGTCTGTTGTTGCATGTATTCCTGTCCGTTTCGTCCTCCCTTTTCGTGTTGTTTTTTTGCCCGTTTCTTTTTCTAGGTATCTCCGAGTAGAGTAGCTTGAAGAGAAGACGGAAGCGCAGCAGAAAGAGCAGGAGAAGAGGAGGACGCGAAGAAGAAGCGAAGTAGTACGATAAAGGAGAGGGCTCATCTGAAAGAGCTTTTCGTCATACTGCCTATCATCTCTCTCCCTCTCTCTCCTTCCCTCTCCTCTCTCTCCTCCTTCAACACCCTGGGGTAGTGGAAGGTGTCCCTGCCCATGGCTGTGATACCTCAGGTTTGGCTTTTCTATTTTTCAGATTTGCTTCAGTGTGTGGGTCTGGGTTCACATTATGGGATGGTGAGCTCTGTGCACAGAGCAGGGAGACAAAACAATTCCTGCTCCAGCTGGGCACCAAGGACAAATGATCCCAATCTCAGCCCAGGAGCACAAACCCGGTGGGCTGGAGAGAGAAAAACAAGGCTGGGACTGCCTGGGCTAAAGCTGGGCTGGGACAATGAACTGCAAGGTGGGAATGGAGCAGAGCTGATCCCAGGGACAGACCCCGTGCCCGGCCGGGCATTTTGGGGCCATTTTGGGTCATCTTGGGGGCAGCCCTGGCTGGGCTCTGGTGCTGCCCAAGGTGGGTCCATGGAGGAGATCCTTGGAATCAATCCCTGCTTTATTCTTTAGCTCAGTCTGGTCTCTGTTCTGGGGAAGCCTTCCAAAGGCACCACAGGGGTGGAATGACCTCCAGCTTTATCAGGGTGGATGCTCCTCCTGCTTGGGGCTGGTTCTCCTGCAGGACCTCCAGTGGAAGGTCACAACCACACCCTCATTTGCTCTGCTGTCCTGCTCGGGGGCAATGCCCCCAAACACCTTCCCATTGTCCCACCCGTGTTCCTGGTGCTGCCAATCCCACAGGAGGTGGATGAGCTGTGGGACCCCAAGGCAGGGATCACACCCCTCACACAACAGCCCATTATTCCTCCTTAAGTAATGAAGACAACTAAATTACAAAAGGCTATCACACCACGCCATGTCCAAGGAAAGGACCAGCCTGCATGGCAGAGCTTGGAAAATGCAAAAGGCTTAAGTCCTTTAACTCAGAGGTTCAAATCCTCTCCCCAGCTTAACCTAAACCAACCTCCCCCATGACTAACTACCCTCTCTTAATTAACCTCGTCACAGCCCTCTCCTATGCCCTCCCAATCCTAATTGCAGTGGCCTTCCTCACACTGGTGGAGCACAAAACCCTAAGCTACACACAAGGCCAAAAGGGGCCAGACATTGTTGGCCCATTTGGGCTCCTACAACCCCCAGCAGATGGGGGTTGTAGGATAAGAGTTTTACCCCCAGGTAAAACTCTTTATCAGAGAACCCATTTGACCATCAACATCCTCCCCAATCTTATTTATCACAACCCCAGTACTAGCCTTGCCCCTAGCAATTTCAACATGAACCCCACTGCCCCTCCCTGTCTCTTTAGCAGACCTCAGCCTAGGCTACTCTTCCTATTGCCTGGCTCAGATTTAGGCCAGGTTTAGGGGTGCAGGGTGGTCTCCAACTCTCTGTGACGTGCTGGCTGTCCCAGGGTGCTGGACAACATCTCCCAGGGATGTGGCTCACAGGGAGGCAGGAGCCAGGGGACATTTTTGGAAGCTGCCCTGAGGAGTGTGACACTGTTGTGTAAATATAAAATATTGACAATCTGGAGGCAGCCTCCCCTGCAGAGGGCCAGGCAGCTGTAAAGAAGGTGATGTGAACTAATCAGAGCCGACATAAAGCTGCCAAGAGCCAAGCTAAGCCTGCTGTGGATTTAGATTCACACTGCAGATAAAGAGGCGGCTCTGGCAGAACTGGCCTCTGGAGCTGCTTCAGATTAACCCGGATTTTCAGCATCATTTCATGCTATTCCAGTCCACAAATCCCTGCAGCTCTGCCAGTGCATGCCAGGCTGGACCACAGAGCCCTGGAGACTGCCAGAGCTGTGCCAGCCTGGCCTTCCCAGCTCCCAGTGCTCCCAGTGCTGGTACCCCCTGGCAGACACAGGGGGATAAGGCAGGTGTGGACTCACCTTATCCACAGAGCTCTGTGAGCTGGGGAGTGCAGGGGACACAGACCCCACCTTGGAGGGGACACAGAACCCACCTTGGAGGTGCCACAGAACCCACCGTGGAGGGGACACAGACCCCACCTTGGAGGGGACACTGACTTCACCTTGGAGGGGACACAGACTCCACCTTGGAGGGGACACAGAACCCACCTTGGAGGGGACACAGACCTCACCTTAGAGGTGTCACAGACCTCACCTAGGAGGGGACACAGACTCCACCTTGGAGGGGACACTGACTTCACCTTGGAGGGGACACAGAACCCACCTTGGAGGGGACACAGAACCCACCTTGGAGGGGACACTGACTTCACCTTGGAGGGGACACAGAACCCACCTTGGAGGGGACACAGAACCCACCTTGGAGGGGACACAGACCTCACCTTAGAGGTGTCACAGACCCCATCTTGGAGGTGTCCCCTTCCGCCAGCTGAGTGGTGGCAGCAGACGTGACATGAGCCTGAAAAGTGAGGTGGGGGCACGGGGCGTTGTGGGAAGGGAGACAGGAGCAGAGAAAGGCTGGAGAGAGTCCCAAAGAGACCCCTAAAGCTTGAGGAAGGGGCAGCTCCTCATGGCTAGACACGGCTTCCATGTGTGCCTGCAAAGGGCCCCAACAGCCTTTGGAGGTGCCTCAGGCCCCTCCCTGCCTGGGACAGCCTCTGCAGGTCCCTCAGGTCCTGCCATCTCTCTCAGGTCCTGCCACACCTCTCCAGGGTGATCTTGCCTGGGGTCTCAGGTCCCCAGCTCCCCCAGTGCCCCCCTGGCACCACCAGAGAGGTCCCTGTGGAAGGAGCCCAGGCTGGGCTCAGCCCTCAGCTGCTCCCTCCTTGCCACAAGTGTGGAGCCCTCGGCCCAGGCCACCTCACGGGGCTGGACAGGGACCCCTGCCATGGTGACCCTCTGGCAGGCATGGACATGGGGCAGACAGCTCAGTGGGCAGACAGAACATCTGGCTGGACAGACAGCTCAGTGGGCAGACAGAACACCTCAGTGGGCAGACAGAACTCCTGACTGGACAGACAACTTGCTGGACAGACAGCTCAGTGGACAGACAGAAGACCTCAGTGGGCAGACACCTCAGTGGACAGACACCTTGCTGGACAGACAGAACACCTCGTTGGACAGACAGCTCAGTCCAGCCCTGAGATGCCCTTCCTACCTTCACCTCCTTCCTGAGGAGACCCCTTCAGCTTGTGGAGAGGGGATGGCAGGAGCCTGGGGAGGTCCAGGGCTGGGAATGGCACGTGGGCACAGGAAGGAACTTCTGTGGCAGGGGACAGAGGGCAAGAGTGACCCGGAGGCAGCAGTGTCCCCGCAGTGCTGTGACAGGATGGCTCCTGCTGTGACAGGCAACAAAGCCACAAAACCACCTTAAAATAGACTCCAGGAGGGCTTCATCTCAAAGCCTATTATCTGCACTGAATGCTAGATTAGTGAGCAAAGCCCTCCTTGGGCTTTGGAAATGCTCTGCTAAGGAGGGATAATCATGTCACTGAGGCCCTCCAGGAGCCACCATGGAGGAGCTGGGGACAGCAGTGACCTCAGCAGATGCTTTACGTAACGGGGATCAGGGAACAGGGGCACGGCTCCTCAGTCCAAAGGTTGCTTTCCATGGCCCCTGTCTCCAAGGATCATCCATTTCTCCACACCCTGAGCAGGCAGTGCTGTTCAGAGCCGTGTCCAGGCTGGCAGTACCCTCCAGCTGGTGCCACCCTCCCCAGAGCTTCACAGGGCACTGCTGGCTTGGCACAGGTGGGGTGGCACTGGCCAGGTGAGGCGGGGTCAGCCGGGCAGGGGTTTCAGCAAAGTCCCTCTTTGCATGAGCAGGAGAGGCAGAGGGGGAGGTGCCACTTCAGCAGTGGCACTGCATTGCTCTGGGATGCTCCCTGCTCCATCCCTGGCTCTCAGGCACTGCATTGCTCAGGGATGCTCCCTGCTCCATCCCTGGCTCCTAGGGCACTGCATTGCTCAGGGATGCTCCCTGCTCCATCCCTGGCTCCTGGGGCACTGCATTGCTCAGGGATGCTCCCTGCTCCATCCCTGGCTCCTGGGGCACTGCATTGCTCAGGGATGCTCCCTGCTCCATCCCTGGCTCTCAGGGCACTGCATTGCTCAGGGATGCTCCCTGCTCCATCCCTGGCTCCTAGGGCACTGCATTGCTCAGGGATGCTCCCTGCTCCATTCCTGGCTCTCAGGGCACTGCATTGCTCAGGGATGCTCCCTGCTCCATCCCTGGCTCTCAGGGCACTGCATTGCTCAGGGATGCTCCCTGCTCCATCCCTGGCTCTCAGGGCACTTCATTGCTCTGGGATGCTCCCTGCTCCATCCCTGGCTCCTGGGGCACTGCATTGCTCAGGGATGCTCCCTGCTCCATTCCTGGCTCTCGGGGCACTGCATTGCTCAGGGATGCTCCCTGCTCCATCCCTGCTCCATCCCTGGCTCTCAGGGCCGTTTCCTTCCCCCAGGTCCTGGCAGGGGATCAGATGTTCCATGCACTGCCTGGCCAGAGCACTTTCACTCCTGCTGCCAGTCGATTATTGAGTACATTAGGGAAGGAGAAAGCAGGAAAGCAGCGTGGCTCTACTGCACTCTCCTTCCACATTTCCCACTCTCCTTCTCCATTCCCTCTTGGCCTCCTGTGCCAGGCTCAGGCTGACACACCCAGCCTGACAGTGTTAAGAAAATGAATCCACAAACCCCAGAGTTTTGTGTCCAAAAAGGAGACAGAGGAGCCCTGGAACTTTATTCCAATCAAGGCAGAGGCCATGGGGCATCCCCTGGGGTCTCTCCAGTTTTTGGAGGACGTAGCCTCCTTTTTATCCCAATTTCCAGCCCCATTTCCCTTCTCTCTTTCCCCATTTCTGAGGTACCTGAGAGGTTCAGACTTCCCAGAACACCTGATCCCAAAGGCTCCCCTCTCATGTACAACCTTCCCTTTTGATTGTTAATTCTTACTGAATTTAGGGGTTTTCCTCATTGTTTCTTTCAGGTCTCAATGTCTAATTTCAATTATCAACAAACCTAGAGTTTATTTGTAAAAGCAAAAATCTTTTTCCATTCACCAATCAGTGGAATCCTTCCCGTTGTTTCTATTATCTCCCAGTGCTGGTTTCATCTCCCAGCAGACCCACAGCCGGTTTGGAAAGACAAATCCACTGTTCCTCTCAACAGGAACAGCAGCAGGTTCCCAGGACTGTGGAACAATCCTGGGTGTTCATGATGCTCCTATCCCTATTTGTCAGTTTAGCCCAGAAACAAGTTTTGTACCTTTCAGATGGGTTCTGAGACTGAAGTGCGGGGAAAAGAAGCAGTTAAATAAAGATTTTTAACACTTTTCTCCAAGGAAACATTTTCCTGAACTGGTTGGGGGAGGAGCAGCTTGAATCTGCTTTATAGAGGAGGAGAAAGGGAGTAGTAGGGGTCTAACCCTAACACTAACCTAAGACCAAAGCTTAACTCTAAACCTAAACCTAACCCCAACCCGAACCCAAACCCTAAACCTAACCCCAACCCTAAACCTAATCCTAAACCTAAACCTAAACCTCACCCTAACCCTAAACCTAACCCTAACCCCAACCCTAACCCCAACCCTAACCTCAACCCTAAACCTAACCCTAAACCTAAACCTAACCCTAACCCTAACCCTAACCCTAAACCTAACCCTAAGCCCAAACCTAACCCTAAACCTAAACCTAAACCTAAACCTAAACCTAAACCTAAACCTAAACCTCACCCTAACCTTAACCCTAACCCCAACCCTAACCCTAACCCTAACCCTAACCCTAACCCTAACCCTAACAATAACCCTAACCCCAACCCTAACCCTAACCCCTAACTCTAACCCTAACCCTAACCCTCTCCTTTGGAGGTTCTCTCCCAGATTTTCTCTAAACCAGGACAAACAGGCACAGCAAAGACTCCGGGAGAGGTGAAACCACATCAGTGAAATCTCATCAGTTGTGAGCAAGTCCCAGTCAAGCTTGCACTGGGCCATGGAAAAGCCACCACCCACAACATCCTAACCCCGGGATATTCCTGGCATTTTGGGATTAGGTGCCTGTGCTGCTTTGGGTCTGGGATTTTCTGGATGTTTTACAGGTTTCAGGGAGGAGAAGAAGAAGCCTTTGCTCTTTATGGGGCAGCTTTTACTCGCTGCAGGTTCCACACTGTGTTTTGACTGCTCTCAATCCTCAGCCCCATCAATCCTGAGCTCAGGGGTGGCTCCTGAGTGGGGAATGACAGCAGGCACCAGGGGGCTGGGAACGGGGTCTGCTGCCCTGGGGGCTGCTTCAGGGACAAGAGCCAGAGAGACACAAGTTCTGCTGCTGCCAGAGCCAGCCCAGGGCTGCTCGGGTCCTGAACTGTGGGAGTGATGGGGGTGGGATGGTGGGGATGGACAGAGAGCAGAGATCTCTGCAGTCAGGGCTTGGAACTTGGGGTTATTGCAAAGGGCCTGGGGGCAGGGCCCTGCTGGGAGCTCAGAGCAGCCCCAAAGAGGAGCCCCAAAGAGATGGGAAGTTCCCATTCCAATACCAGAAATCTTCTTCTGTGCTGAATATTCCCATTCTCACTGACCAATCCAGTCCAAGATACAAATCCTACAGCATTTACATACAGCCCATAAGAATCATCACATCGCCACGCTGTGTTCCATTTTAAACCCCAAAAACTCCTCTCTGGGCCCTCCTGCCAGGCCAGCAGGGTCTGCTCTGCCCCTTGGAGCTGCCTGCAAGCAGAGGGTGTTGTTTGATCCCAAGGGGATTCCCTTCAGCTGGCCATGCCATTGTTTTCCAGGTGTTCAGTAACTGAGGGATCTCAGAGCTGCTTTCATTTCAATCTCACTCACAGTTTCCATATTCTCACAACCTTTTGCCAGGCAATCACATTGATCAGGCTTTCCTGTGTCACCTTCCCCAACAAGAACGAGGTGTCCCAGCCTGGAAAAGGAGAGGGAGAGTTTGCCAGGAGGATGTGGAGAGCTGGACTGGCTCCTCCTGGGCACAGCTGGCCAGGGGTGTCTGTACAAATCACAAACAGGACAGGACTGCTGTGGAACGTGCCTTGAGCTGTTTGATTTTCCAGCATCAGTCTCATGACAGGGTTGTGACAATGGGAAGATGCCATCAGCTCACATCCCAGGCAGACCAAGAACTCATGTTACAACTCACTTTATGAGTTTTTTGACCAATCACACAAAGCAAAAGCACATTGACAGTGGTTCCATCCAACCACTATAAGCACATGTACCTTTGGATAAACATTGCTTGCTTATTTCAAATACAACACCTGCTTGTGAGCCTTAAAACACAATGCACAGAGCTCCATTATTAAGCCTAAAACTTCCTAATATCTCACTAGATAAACTTTTCTGCAGCTTAGGGAGTTATTTTAGCCAAGTGTTAATACACAGACCATTGTTTTTGTATTTGTATTTGTCCTTACTTTTGTACTTCTTACATAATTTTTCTGCTGACCACTCTCATGGCTCCTGCTTAGCTCCAATCCCAGTTCTGCTGTTCCTGAGGCCTGCCTTCTGCAGCTTGCCCAAAACCCCCTGATTGTATGGATTCCCACAGAGTTTGCCAGGAGGGTGTGGAGAGCTGGACTGGCTCCTGATGGGCACAGCTGGGCAGCTCCTCAGCAGCCAGCCGGGCTGGGAGGGCTCGGGCACAGGCAGGGCTGTCACTGCCTGGGGTTTGCCTCTGCTGTCCTGGAGCCTGCTCTGGGAGTGACAGGAGTGACCCCAAGTGCAGCTGCTGCACGCAGGGACGTTCCCAGAGGAGTGCTTTGGGTGGGAAATGACTGCCCAGCAGTCTGGAGGGGAGGAGCAGTGCCCCTCATCAGCAGTCATTAGTGATTAATTACATGTACTGCAGGGCAGTTTGGCCAGAGCTAGGGCTCCTCCCCAAGGAGTGCTGGGGTCAGTCCCCACCCCCAGGGAGCAGCCCCAGATAAAATCCTTGTTGAATTCCCTGTGAATTGTTGAATTTCCCCGAGCAGTGAATTCCCTGTGCCTCTCTCCAACCTCACCCGTGGGCAGCAGCTGGCTCCCTGCACATCATCACATGTTGCATCTCACATCAGATAATTTGCTCCACAGCCCCAGTGCACATTTCTTACAATATTTTGTCACCCTTTATCACTGCAATTTCACTGCTATCATGGCCTAGTGAATCATTATTGATAGACCCTTAATATCAGTGCCATTCCTCCAGAGGGATGGCTCTTAATGAATTTTCTCCTCGCCCTGCAGTTCAGCTGCACTCAGACACGGTTCAGGGGGCAGGGCTGGAGCTGCAGAGCTGAGCACATCCCACATGGTGCAGAGGTGACCGTGTGGGGCCGCCCTGGGCTTTTTTCTCCAGCACAGAGTGAGATTCCCACGGCGGCTGTGATGTGGGGACACTCTCAGCCACCCTCACGCCTGGGGATGCCTGAGCTCCCACTGCAGCTCCACTGCAGCTCCTCTCTGCCTGGTGGAGGGTCCCTTTGAAGTGTTTTCATGTTCTGTTTTCCTTTCCAGAGGATGAACGACTCCAGGAGGTTCAAAGCAGGAGGTTTGCTCTCCTTTCACACCCATATTTTCTGGCGCTGCCTTTGAAATCCCTCTGCAGGTGCAAAGCGCAGCTCTGCCCAACCAGCTGAGCCACCTTGACCTGTCCCAGGTCACCGTGGGGGCACAGGGACAGGCAGAGCAGCTGCAGCCACGTTTCCCACCTGGAGCTGGGATATGCTTGGCTAAGGAAGGGGTGTTTTTGGAGTTCTTTGGCCAGGTTGAGGAGATTTCCTCCTGCAGAGCCTCCCCAGCTGGGCCGTGGTGGGTGCTGTGAGCGGGGGCCAGTTGGGCTGGGTGTGCAATCCCTGGCCTGGGTGTGCAATCCCTGGCCTGGTTTAAGCTCCAGCTAAGCTGAGCTCATCCTCCCTGGCTCAGGGGTCAGGGTGCTGAGCCCTGTGTGTCTGGCAGCCTGTGAGGTGTGTGTCACTGCAGGATGGTGACAGCCCCACGGGCCGGGTGCACAGAGCCTCGGGCTGCCCTGGAGGGGCTGGGGGCTGCTCTGGGAACACCCAGCCTTGGCACTCAGACAGCCCCAAGGGCCAGCTCTGCAGCTTTCCCTGCTGTGGCACCTCCCAAACCCACCTCAGGGTCTCTTCTCCTGCAATGCAAACTTAGTTTAGGGCAGAGCAAAGCAGCCACTTCCTTTTGAGGCATTTGCACATGAAAAAGTCCCTGGAGTGCCTTGCTGCTTTCATCTCCTGTGTGGAAATTCCTGAGGGACACAGGAAGGGATGAAGAAAAGGATCCAACCTTGCACCCACGGGGCAGTGGAATGAGGGCAGTGCTGCTTTAAAGGGTCCTGCTATGGGGCACAAATCAGCCTGAGCAGGAACGTGAGCTGTGGAGCCAGGAGCAAAGTGAGCCAAGAAAGGAGTGGGGGAATGTCTTGGTGTGAACAGCCAGGTGTCTGCTGAGGGAGGCAGGAGCCTCCCTTGAAATGGAAAATGCAAACCCCCTCCTCTGAATTATTATAAATTTGAATTTAAGGGGCTCCCAGGCAAAGATATGGGAATGGGAATAACAGTTCTTTACTGGGAAATGAAAAATCCAAATGCAACAGTGCAACCAAGCCCTGGCAGAGTGAGAGCAGGCCCTGGCACGCTGTGGCTCAGGGTGGGGGCACAGTCCCATGCCAGGGGGGCTCAGCCCTCCTGCAGTGCCAGCTGTGGCTCTGCTGGAGCAGGGATCCTGCACAAGGGGGGAGTTTTCCTCTGCAGCTCCAGGGCTGCTGGAGATGGGCCTGCTCTCCCTCTGGGAATGCAGGGCAGCAGAAAGCTGCTCCTCTGGGAATGCAGGGGGCAAAGGCTGCTGGGCTGTTCCAGGGCAGATTGGATCCAGGCAGGAATGCTTGGCTCCTGCCCTGGGCGCAGCATCTCCCCATGGGATGCTGGAATTGGATCAGCCCTGCAGGGACACTCAGTGGCCATGGACAGCAGAGATCTCCTGGAGGGAGGGTTGGCTGTGGCAGAGAGAAAGAAACCTGCCCCAGGCACAGCAGAGAGCTGCCCAGCTCTGACAGATTGCACACAGAACACACAGCCAGGTAAATCTTTCAGCCTCAGGCAGACAGTACAGGCAGCAGCCCCTGGTGTTCCTTGGCAGGGTCAGGCAGGGCTGTGCTGGCCCCCAGCCCACAGGGAGGCTCTCAGGACTGGCCCTGTTTGTGGCAGGAGCCAGGTGAAGCCCTGGCTGTTTGCTCAGAGCTGTGCAGGGCAGCAGCAGCTCCTGTGCAGGGCAGCCCTTCCCGTGGGGATCGGCCCCTGGGAGGTGTGTGCCACAAAACAGCAGCAGGAGGGGATGCAGGGAGGGGAATGTGCCTAACCTGGCCTGAATTCTGTGATTTTGGGCGAGGTGGAGGCATCCTTGGAGGGATTCCAGGCTGGATGGGGGGCCAGGACACAGCACTGGCATGGATCCCTCTGGATCCAGAAGGAGCTCTTGGGAAGTGGGTTTGACTCCATCAAGGAGGGCAGAGCAGGCAGCACTGCCAGAGCTCCTGAGGTGCCCAGCTGGGAGGCCATGGCCAGCACCCACCTGGAGCTCCAGGTCTGCTGGGATGGGCTGGGATGGGCTGGGATGGAATGGGATGGGATGGGAGGGATGGGATGGGATGGGATGGGATGGGATGGGATGGGATGGATGGGATGGGATGGGATGGGATGGGATGGGATGGGATGGGATGGGATGGGATGGGATGGGATGGGATGGGATGGATGGGATGGGCTGGGATGGGATGGGATGGATGGGATGGGATGGGATGGGATGGGATGGGATGGGATGGGATGGGATGGGATGGGATGGGATGGGATGGGATGGGATGGGATGGGATGGGATGGGATGGGATGGGGTGGGATGGGGTGGGATGGGGTGGGATGGGATGGGAGACATGGAATCATCACAGCATCATGGAATGGTCTGGGATGGAAGGACTGTAAAGCTCATCCCATTCCACCTTCCACTGCCCCAGGGGGCTCTGAGCCCTTTCCAGCATGGCCTTGGACACTTCCAGAGCTTTCCCCAGATTCCCTCAGCCCATGGCAGAGCCACTCAGCCTGATGGAGAGAAGAGACTCTGAACACCGTGGGCAAAGGAACCAGAGACTCAATTACTGCCGTACACAGAGACACAAATTAATTAACTGAGCGTGGCGCAGGGGGACGTTTCCCATGACCCGCAGAGAAGAGTTTCGGGGAGAAACAGCTGATGATTAATGCTCTCTGTTCCTGCTGCATCAACAGCATCCTGGGAAGGGCTGCTTGGCAGAGAGAGCTCTGGATACACCTTCAGACACTGTGTGCTTCGTTTGCCACTGCTTTTCACCAGAATTTCACCGTTTCTGATGTCACCGAGGGTGTCACAGCCCATGTTTTCATCTGTGGGGAAAAACCAGAAAGTGTGGCCAGAGCAAGAAGTTTTTAAATGGTCAGAGCCAGCCCAGCTCCTTGCTTTGAGCTCAGCGAGGTGAAATGGCAGCTCCTGCTCTGCAAAAGAACCTGTTTGGAAATGAATTCACACCACAGAGGATGTGGGAAGGTGAGGGCTGGGTTAAGCCCCTCGCTGCCGTGGTTGCAGGGTGGTTTAAGGAAGGGAAAAATCAACACAGCTAATTGATACTTCACAAACCCGCTGTGCAATGATAAATGTGAAAAAAAAGGGATGTCTCTGGTTGTTTCTGAAGGGGATTTCAGGGCAGTTCACTCACCACCAGTCAGGACTCCAGCAGCTCGTGTGCTGCAGAGGGAACAAAAGGAGAGATGTGAATGCTCCACAATAAAAATGAAGTTCATGGTCATGGTAACTTGATATTTAAAATTTCATATTTAATTGTGATGAGCAGTGTCAGCTGAAAGCAAGGATGGTGTGAACACTCCCCGCACACAGAACGAACAGGTTTGTTTCTTTTAAATTTCATCTATAAAATGTAAGATTTCAATACTGAATCCTCACCTGGAGACCACCATTGGCTGGGGGGATCTTGCTGAGCATTAGTCAGAGCTCGGGGGAGCAAAGGTCAGGGATGGGTTTTGTACCTGTCACTTTGATAGCAGGAAATCTGTCTCCTCTCCCCAGAACATGGGCTGTGATTGACAGAGCTGCTGCTGTGGATGAGACCCTGCCAACAGGTCTGCAGCTGTGAGAGGGGCTCCTGCTGCTCCTTCCCCCTCCTGTGCCCGCACAGGGAACCTTCTTAGTCAGTGGTTCGGGTTCTGCGTGGTTCTGTGAGCACCATCCTAAAATTAAAACATCTGAGAGGAAGGCCCAGGTTGTGCTGCAGTGGTTTCAGAGGAGCAGTGGTGCCTTTTTGGGGCTACCTAAAAACAGAGGCCAGATAAAATTCAGAAAATAAAAAGCAGTTCTATTTATTGAAGGGCCTTCAGGGGCATTTTGGGCAGATGAAGCCCCCCAGGGGCTACACCCAAAATGGACAGTGGGTCACAGCTTTTCACACTTTTATGAGTTTAGGCCATTTGCATTTTGGGGGTTAATTAATTCCAATTACAGCTCCAGCTAATGAAGTCATTGACCCCAAGTTTGCTTCCCCAACTCCCTTTTGTTTCCATCTCTGGGGCCTGAGGCAGTGAGGTGTCCTTGATTGCCAGGCCTGGAGAGGAATTGTTGTGTCTGCCCAAAATGGGGAAGCAGCAGCTCACACTGTGTGTGGAGTTTGGAGTTACACACTAAAGAACTGCAGGGTTATAGATAGGAAAATAATAACATATGGAAAATATATTAAAACATATTATAAAAGATGAAAAGTATATATTTTCATAATATATGAAAACTATGAAAGCTAAAATCCAAAGGCATCAATGAGAAGGGTGTGATGGCTTCTGCCAGAACTGGGGTGGCTAAAGAGGGACAAATGAGCCTTTGGTCACAGTAAAAACCATGGTGGTGGTGGTGGTGGTGGCAAAAACTTTGGTGGTGGTAAAAACCTCCAGCACTTCTTCATTCCTGCTTTTCCAGGCTCAGCTGTAGGGGTGGCACCAGGGCTGGGGAGGTGGCAGTGCCCACCCACCCCACCTGTGCCAGGCTGGAGGTATCTGAGAGCTGCAGGTGAGAGTGGGTCAGGTTGCAGCAGGGCAGGAGGAAGCCTGGGCATGGACAGGCTGTCCCTGCCCTCTGGGGTCTGTATCAAACAGAGACCAGAGCAGGTTCTGCATCCAAACCTGGTGCCAGGCTCTGATCCCTCCTTAACTCGGGGTTACAGCAGCACCAAGGAAGGCTGAGTTGTCACCTGCTGACATTTTATTTAACAGATAGAAGAGAACAGGGATGCCTTCTGTGCTGGAAGCTGCTTGGGAGTCACTGGGGACTTGGGGATGCATAAAGAGACAGACAAGGCAAAACAAACAGCTCAATCTGCCTCAGCCCCAGAGCCAGCAGAGCTCCGGGAGAGAGGAGCAGCAGGAGATGGGATCCTCCAGGGGCAGGAGATGGGATCCTCCAGGAGCAGGAGATGGGATCCTACAGGAGCAGGAGATGGGATCCTCCAGGTGCAGGAGATGGGATCCTCCAGGAGCAGGAGATGGGATCCTACAGGTGCAGGAGATGGGATCCTCCAGGGGCAGGAGATGGGATCCTCCAGGAGCAGGAGATGGGATCCTACAGGTGCAGGAGATGGGATCCTCCAGGGGCAGGAGATGGGATCCTACAGGAGCAGGAGATGGGATCCTACAGGAGCAGGAGATGGGATCCTCCAGGTGCAGGAGATGGGATCCTACAGGAGCAGGAGATGGGATCCAACAGGGGCAGGAGATGGGATCCTACAGGTGCAGGAGATGGGATCCTACAGGTGCAGGAGATGGGATCCTCCAGGGGCAGGAGATGGGATCCTCCAGGAGCAGGAGATGGGATCCAATAGGGGCAGGAGATGGGATCCTCCAGGGGCAGGAGATGGGATCCTACAGGTGCAGGAGATGGGATCCTCCAGGGGCAGGAGATGGGATCCAACAGGGGCAGGAGATGGGATCCTCCAGGGGCAGGAGATGGGATCCAACAGGGGCAGGAGATGGGATCCTCCAGGGGCAGGAGATGGGATCCTCCAGGAACAGGAGATGGGATCCTCCAGGAGCAGGAGATGGGATCCTCCAGGGGCAGGAGATGGGATCCTCCAGGGGCAGGAGATGGGATCCAACAGGGGCAGGAGATGGGATCCTCCAGGAGCAGGAGATGGGATCCTCCAGGGGCAGGAGATGGGATCCAACAGGGGCAGGAGATGGGATCCAACAGGGGCAGGAGATGGGATCCTCAAGGTGCAGGAGATGGGATCCTACAGGGCAGGAGATGGGATCCTCCAGGGGCAGGAGATGGGATCCTCCAGGAGCAGGAGATGGGATCCTCCAGGAGCAGGAGATGGGATCCTCCAGGGGCAGGAGATGGGATCCTACAGGTGCAGGAGATGGGATCCAACAGGGCAGGAGATGGGATCCTCCAGGAGCAGGAGATGGGATCCTCCAGGGGCAGGAGATGGGATCCTCCAGGGGAAGGAGATGGGATCCTCCAGGAGCAGGAGATGGGATCCTCCAGGAGCAGGAGATGGGATCCTACAGGAGCAGGAGATGGGACCCTCCAGGAACAGGAGCTGGAATGCTCCAGGGGCAGGAGATGGGATCCTCCAGGGGCAGGAGATGGGATCCTCCAGGGGCAGGAGATGGGATCCTCCAGGTGCAGGAGAAGCTCAGATCCTCCAGGAACAGGAGGAGATGGGATCTCCAGGAACAGGAGCTGGAATTCTCCAGGGGCAGGAGATGGGATCTCCAGGTGCAGGAGAAGCTCAGATCCTCCAGGAACAGGACCTGGGATCCCCCAGGAGCAGGAGGATTTGGGATCTCCCCAGGACAACCTGCCCTGGCCATGGCCCCAGGGCAGCCAGACCAGGGCTGGCACCTGGGCAATTCCCTGCCTGGCAAAGGTGCACTGGAAGCTCAGGTGGGTGTTCTGTTCTGTGTTAGTCAGCTGAGGCCTCCAGAGCACCTCTGGGTGCCTCCTTCAGGGCCATGGGGGTGTTTGGAGGTTCTGGTGTCCCTGCAGGGTCTGTGGAGAGGAGATTTGGCTTCATCTGGGCTTTGACACCTGACAGAGACATCCACACTGAGGGACAGGAACCCCCACCATGGAGGATGTGCAGCAGCACAAGGGATTAATTAATTACAGAGTTAATTACACAGAACACCCTGGGGTGGAAGGGACCCCAAGGATCACCCAGCCCAGCCCCAGGCCCTGCCCAGACCCCCCACCAGCCCCACCCTGGCCATCCCTGCAGCGCTGCCCAAATTTCTCCCCCATCCTTCATCTCCCCCATCCCTCACTCTCACAGAATCATGGAATGGGCTGAGCTGGAAGGGACCCACAGGGATGATCAATCCCAAAGCCAAACCCTGCCCAGAGCCCCACCAAGCCCAGCCTGGGCATCCCTGGAGCTCTGGCAGCCTCGGGGCCGTGCCCATTCCCTGGGCAGCCTGGGCAGTGCCAGCACCCTCTGGGGGAAGAGCCTTGCCCTGATCTCCAGCCTGAGCTGCCCTGGCCCAGCCCCAGCCGTGCCCTGGCTGCTGTCCCTGTCCCAGAGCAGGGATGGGAGCTGCCCCTCGGGAGGAGCTGCAGATCCCTGAGCTCTGCCCTCAGCGTGCCCTGCTCCAGCTGCACACACCAAGAGCCCTCAGCTGCTCCTCACGGTTTTACAGGAAGAAAAGGTGCAGGGATGGGAGCAGGAACCAGGGAGGGGTGTCCACACCTGGGAACAATTTGTGTCTCTGTGAACCTGCCCCTCCCTGGGCTCACCTGCCTGGAGTGTCCCCTCTCTCCATGTTCTCCATGGGATGAAGATCCACAGAGTGAGAGCCCCTTCCTCCCCCAGGAACCCCTCAGGTTCCTCAGTCCCATCCAAGAAGATCCTTGGATAATGCAGTGTCCTCCTCCTCGGTGTGTTCCTGGGCACTTTCCCCCCGTTTAACCTCATCCCCTGGTGCCAGACCCTCCTCCAGCTCAGGGGTGGGTGTGGGTATCCTCCTGACCCGATCCTGGTGTTCCTCACCAGTGCTCTGGAGCATGGAACAAAACCAAAGGTAGGGATTTTCAAAGGTCCTCAGTGATTTAGGAGCCTCTTGGCTCTACCAGCACCAGCTGTGGGCAGTTGTGAGGCTTCTTTTGCCTGGATAGTTTATTCACCAGAAAAATAAAACAATAATTAAAATATATATATTTTCCTCTGACTAAATCTATCTTCAAAATTCTGCAAAGTAACAAAAAAGCTGAATAAATTTAGCAACAGGAAATTGTGAAATGTAATGAGATCTTGATTCCCCACTTAAAATCCTAATGTTTCCTTTTCAAAATCATTCCCATCTGACAGGAACAAAAAGTAAATAAGCTTACCTGTTCAGAGCACAACAAGCCTCTGGCCAACCCCTCTGCCGTACCCTCGGCAGTTCTTAATTCCTCTTTCAGTTTAACTAATGAAGTGGAGAATCAATTACTCTCTCAGCTTCCAATCTGCAGAGTTATTAAGGTAATCTGGGGCCAGATCCACAGCAGCATCCCCGTGCCTGGCAGTGCACAGGCACCTGGCAGGAGCCACAAAAGGCATTCTGCAGGTGGATGGCTCAGAACTTCTCCAAAGACTCTCATCAAAATCTGAGACTCACCACAGGTCCCTCCAGAACTCCGGAAGTCTTGTCGTGGGATGTGGTGTCGATTGTCCCTTGTCACCTGCAGGAAAACCCCTCTGGAGGTTTGCTGGGGGCTGAAGGTGCCCAGCTTGGATCCAGGCCAGGGCAGGGAATTCTCCTTCCCTGGGTGCTGAGATCTCTGCTGGGAGCTGGGAGAGAGGATGGGGAGAGATGGAGGGGCTGGAGCGAGTCCAGGGCAGGGAACTGAGCTGGGAAGGGGCTGGAGAATTCCTGAGGGAGCTGGGAAGGGGCTGGAGAATTCCTGAGGGAGCTGGGAAGGGGCTCAGCCTGGAGCAAAGGAGGCTCAGGGGGGCCCTTGTGGCTCTGCACAGCTCCTGCCAGGAGGGGACAGCCGGGGGGGTCGGGCTGTGCTCCAGGGAACAGGGACAGGAGCAGAGGGAACGGCCTCAGGCTGAGCCAGGGCAGGCTCAGGGTGGATATTATGGGAAATTCCTTCCCTGAGAGCAGAGTTAACCATTGGAATGGGCTGCTCAGGGCAGTGGTGGAGTCACCCTCCCTGGGCGTGTCCAAACAATGGGTCAAGGTGGCACTTTGTGCCATGGTTCAATGGGCACGGGAGGATTCAAAGGTTGGACTCGATGGTCTTGGAGTTTTTTCCACCCTCAGGGATTCTGGAATTCCAGAACTGCCCTCTAAGAACTGCTGAGAAGAGCTCAGCTCCTTCCCACATTTAGGGGACCCTCCTCAGGTTGTCCAAACGCTGCTGCTGCTGCCCAAGCTGGAGCCAGAGAAGCAAAACCCCTCCTGTCACCCCTGCCCTGCCTTCCATCCATCCTGTCCTTGTCCCAGCCCGGGCAGGATCCTCAGCCAGTGCCACGGCTGTCCCCACAGAGCCTGCCAGGCCACCAAAGGTCACCGTGCCCGTGCCCCCCGTGACATTTGTGCTGCTCCAGCTCGGAAGGCAGGGGGCAAGTGAGGGCTGAGCGGGGATTGCCCCCAGCCCCTGCTGCCCCTGCTGCCGTGGCTGTGACGGATGGAGGAGCGGCGGGGCTGACTCAGCTCCCGGGTGACCTTGGCGGGTCCCTCCCGTCCCTCGCTGCAGATTGATGGCAGCTCACGCTCAATTTCTCTGATGCACTTTTGCCGAGAGACACTCGTACATCTTCCCCACGTCGTCTCTCCATATCTGAGGTCAGCCTTTCAACAGGCAAGAAATGTTCTGAGATAAATCACGGCCAGCCCTCAGCCGGGGCCCTGCCAGGGGAGGGGGCTGGGGGCTGGCTGGGGGAGCCTGGCACGGGCAGACCCCCCCGTGGGACACAGTGCCACTGAATGGCCCTCCTGTGGGATGCAGTGCCACCAAATGTCCCCCTCTGTGGGACTCAGTGCCACCAAATGTCCCCCTCATGGGACTCAGTGCCACTGAATGGCCCTCCCGTGAGATGCAGTGCCACCAAATGGCCCTCCAGTGTGTCTCAGTGCCACCAAATGGCCCTCCAGCAGGACCCACTGCCACTGAATGCCCCCCCCATGGGACTCAGTGCCACTGAAAGCCCCTCCAGTGGGTCCCAGTGCCACCAAATGTCCCCCCCATGGGACCGAGTGCCATTGAATGGCCCTCCTGTGGGACACAGTGCCACCAAATGGTCCTTCTGGTGGGATCCAGTGTCACTGAATTGCTCCCCATGGGACCCAGTGCCATTGAATGGCCCCCCATGGAGCCCAGTGCCACCAAATGGCCCTCCAGTGGGACGCAGTGTCACTGAATGCCCCCCCCATGGGACTCAGTGCCACTGAATGCCCCTCCAGTGGGTCCCAGTGCCACCAAATGTCCCCCCCATGGGCACAGTGCCATTGAATGGCCCTCCTGTGGAACTCAGTGCCACCAAATGGTCCTTCTGGTGGGATCCAGTGTCACTGAATTTCCCCCCATGGAACCCAGTGCCACCAAATGGCCCTCCAGTGGGACGCAGTGTCACTGAATGCCCTCCCCCCATGGGACTCAGTGCCACTGAATGCCCCTCCAGTGGGTCCCAGTGCCACGAAATGTCCCCCCATGGGTCCCAGTGCCATTGAATGGCCCCCCAGGGGTCCCAGGGCCATTGAATGGCCCTCCTGGTGGAACCCAGTGCCACCAAATGCCCTCCTCATGGGGCACAGTGCCACTGAAACGCCCTCCTGGTGGGTCCCAGTGCCACCAAATGGCCCCCCATAGAACCCAGTGCCACTGAATGCCCCCCTGGTGGGTCCCAGTGCCACCAGATGGCCCTCCATGGGTCCCAGTGCCACCTAATGTCCCCCCCCCCATGGGACCCAGTGCCACTGAATGTCCCCCCATGGGACGCAGTGCCACTGGCTGGCCCTCGTGCCTCGGGGATGCACCCACTGGAGCACCCACAGGAGCACCCACAGGAGCACCCACGAGGCCGTTGGAGGCTGTTCCTGGTGATTTCTCCAGGCTCCCCATGGAAATGTTTTTGTCCCCCTGCATTTCTTGCCCTGGGGCTCAGCCCCTTTGCATGCACGGAGTGTATCGGGGTGCACAGAGAGGCAGGGGGAAAACCCCCAAACTCCTCCTCTGGGCTGCCCTGGAGCAGTCCTGGCAGAGCTGGGGCTCAGGCTTTACCCCACATCTCCTTCCCAGTCCTCTAGCAGGGGTGACCTGCCCTGGGGGGTGGCCCGTGTCCCCAGAGCCCCAGTTTGGACAAACCCCTCCAGCTGGGTGCTGAGCTGAGGGGAGCAGCGCCCTCCCGGCTCCCGGCTGCCAGCTGAGGGCTCTGCTGAGGGGTGCTGGCATTCCCAGGAGCTGGGGGACAGGGGAGACCCTCACGGCAGAGGATCAGGGCCCTCTGCCGCTGCTCCGGGCACAGATGCGCTGGACAGCTCCACAGGCACATCTGGCACATCTGGCCCTGCAGCGCCTCCCGCCCTTCCTGCCCGAGCTCCGGCCATCCCTGACCGAGCTCCGGCCATCCCTCCCCTCCTGCCCGAGCTCAAACCATCCCTGCCCGAGCTCCGGCCATCCCTGCCCGAGCTCCAGCCATCCCTCCTCTTCCTTCCCAAGCTCCAGCCATCCCTCCTCACCTGAGCTCAAACCATCCCTGCCCGAGCTCAAACCATCCCTCCCCTCCTGCCCGAGCTCAAACCATCCCTGCCCGAGCTCCAGCCATCCCTCCCCTCCCCTCCCCTCCCCTCCCCTCCCCACCTGAGCTCCAGCCATCCCTCCCATCCCCACCTGAGCTCCAGCCATCCCTCCTTACCTGAGCTCCAGCCATCCCTCCCGTCCCCACCTGAGCTCCAGCCATCCCTCCTTACCTGAGCTTCAGCCATCCCTCCCCTCCCCACCTGAGCTCCAGCCATCCCTCCCCTCCCCACCTGAGCTCCAGCCATCCCTCCTTACCTGAGCTCCAGCCATCCCTCCCCTCCCCACCTGAGCTCCAGCCATCCCTCCTTACCTGAGCTCCAGCCATCCCTCCCATCCTCACCCGAGCTCCAGCCTCTCTCACACTCTAGGGCTGGGCAGGGGGCTCAGGAGCCTCCAGGACAGCCAGGGGATGAGTCTGTGTGTCCCCTGCACTGCAGCTCTGCTGCAGGAGCTGTGGGAGCCCCGGGGCTGTGCCAGCCAGGCGCCTGTGCCACCCTGCCCTGGCTCCAGTGCTGCTGGCACGGGCTGGCAGTACCTGGCCTGCTCCCAGTGTCCAACCTCTGCCCCATCCCAGTGGGGAATGAGCTGGCCCAGAGGGGAAAGAGCTCAGATGGTGCAGGAAGATGCACTGGTGGCCCCACAGGACAGGGGGGATGAGGACCTCTTTCCATAGGTGGGGAAACTGAGGCACGCAGAGGCCAGGGATTTCCCAGCTGTTGGGGCTCCAAAGCCTCACATCCCCAAGGACATGAGCCTCTTTCTCTGGAGATTGCCCCTCTGCACCCCAAAAATGCCTCACAGAGGAGGCAGTGACCCTCCAGGGGACTCTGCAGCTCTCACAGACACTGCCATACTCACCGTCCTGCACAGATTGCAAGACACATCAGCCTCCCCCTCCACACCCCAGGAGGGTGCCCAGGCACTCAGCAGCCTCATGCTGCCCCCCCAAATGACACCTCTGGGCAAAATGGGCACCCCAAAGGGCACAGACCTTCAGCAGGGAGCAGCAGGATCCGGGCAGGGCCTGCCATGAGCTGTGTGCTCAGTCCAGCCCGGAGCCCTCTGTGCTCCTGGGAACTGCCTCTGGCTTTTCCCAGGGAATCCCACCTCCCTGGGATCTTGGTGTTGTCAGCCAAGCTACAGAGCCCAGGGAGATTTGGGACTGACTTAATGAGTAGCCACACTCCTGCCCTTCTGATGGGGCCCAGCCAAGTTGGAAATAGAGGCTGAGACAGTGCCAAAAGCTTTGAACTGAAAAACAAAAGTCAGCCTGGAGCTCTGTGCACTCTGTCATCTTTGCCAGTCATCTCAGGGCTGCTGGGTTTTCTCAGCCTGTCCCAGAAGGACTGTGGGTCCCCATCTGGGAGGGACTTCTAAAAATGGTGCTGAGGTTTGTTCCACAGTGGGAAAGAGGCCTGGAGCTGACCTCAAGCTGCAGTGGTGGAAGTGATCGTGGTGGGAACACCCAGCTCAGCTCTCAGCAGCTCCCAGGAAGGTCTCCAGTCTGGCAAGGATTGTCCTGGGGGAAATTCTCTCCAGAACCACGAGAGAATACACAGGATCTCTCATGCAATGGTTTGGAATTCAAGTTCAATTCAGGCATCCTAAAAAAAGCCAGTGGCAGGAGGAGAGCAAGTGACAAGGACAGAGCAAGCAGCTGCCCAGGAAGGAAAGAGCTGCAGGGCCAAACTCGCCCAGGCTGCACCTGAGCTGGTCACAAAGCCCAGGCAGGCAGGACATGCTGAGCAGAGACAGGGACAGAAACACCTCCGTGCCTGCAGCTCTTCCGAGCAGGAGGAAAGGTCAGGGAGGAGGAACGTCCCCTGCTGCTCTTGAAAATCAGCTCTGAACCTCTGTCAGCTCTGAAGCTCTGTCTGAACCAGTGTTGAGCTGGAGCTGCACATTGTCCCTGCTTTGCTGGAGATCTCCAAGCTCTGGTGCAGCCCTTGGAGCCTCTCAAACTCCTCCCTTTCCACAGAGGAGAAGCAGCAGGCATTGATCACCATCCCCCAGGGCTGTGGGACTCCTCAGGAAGGTGCTGCTTTGCCCTGAGATGTTCCTCTGTGAGCAGTCAAGGGGGAAGAGACTTGAACTTTTCCAGGCAAAAGCAGGATTGAAACAGGGGAGGTCTCCAGGAGTCTGTGCAGGAGCAGGAACACCCAGCTGGCTGCATGGCCCTGTGGGAGCTGAGGTGAGAAAGGTAAAGCTGGAAGGAATCTGCTCCACATCCCCACCTTTGCTTTGCCAGAGCTTACAGATTCTATTTTCCCATTTGTGAAACAGAAAAAAGCATCATCTTCCCTTCCCCCCTCCCTTTCCCCCTCCCTTACCCTTCCCGTCCTCCCTTCCCTTCCCTTCCCTTCCCTCCTTCCCTTCCCTTTCCCCTTCCCTTCCCTTCCCTTCCCTTCCCGCTTCCCTTCCCTTACCCCTTCCCCTTCCCTTCCCTTCCCTTCCCTTCCCTCCCTCCCTTCTCCCTTCCCTTCCCTTCCCTTCCCTTCCCTTCCCTTCCCTTCCCTTCCCTCCCTTTCCCCTTCCCTTCCTCGTCCCCTCCCTTCCTTCCCTTCCCTTCCCTCCGCTTCCCTTTCTGCCCTTCCCTTCCCTTCCCTTCCCTTCCCGCCCTTCCTTCCCTTCCCTTCCCTTCCCTTCCCCCCTTCCCTTCCCCTCCCCTCCCCTCTCCCTTCCTCCTTCTCCCCCGGCTCCCCTCCCCTCCCCCTCCCCTCCCCTCCCCCTCCCCTCCCCTCCCCTCCCCTCCCCTCCCCTCCCCGAGTCTCCATGAGGACTCGCTGAGCTGAGCTCCTTTAGGAGGTGTCCTTTGATGATCCTTGTGGGTCCCTTCCAGCTCAGGATATTCTGTGATTTATGTTGGAGTGAAAACGTGCCAAGTGCTGTGTGGGCACAAACTCCCTCCTGCCTCTGCTCCTGGCACGGTGCCCGTGCTGTGACACACCTTGGATGCCTTTGGAGGACGCTGCTCTCACGGTGCCCTGGCTGTGGCACCACGGGGACACGGCACGACACAGAACTGCCTGGGGGCAGCAGAGGAGAGGCGGGGTGGCCGGTGAGGGGGGGAAGTGCAGCTGCCTTTCCAAATCACGGGACATTTCTGGTTCTTCTGAAAGCAAAACCCAGCAGGAATGGGGTGGGATTAAGGAAAGGTACCCCAAAACCCAGCAGGAGTGGGGTGGGATTAAGGAAAGGTACCCCAAAACCCAGCAGGAATGGGGTGGGATTAAGGAAAGGTGCCCCAAAATCCAGCAGGAGTGGGGTGGATAAGGAAAAGGTGCCCAAAACCAGCAGGAATGGGGTGGGATTAGGGAAAGGTTCCCCAAAAACCCCGCAGGAGTGGGGGGGATAAAGGAATTTTCACCTTGTGAATGCTTTTGGTATTTGAGGGGTGTGACTGGCACCAAGCTCATTTCCAGGAGCTGCTTTCAAGGAGGTTGTTCCAAAATCCCCGGGGGCCCTGTTGCTGTTTTCCTGTGGGCACACTGCGCCGTGCCCGGGCTCCTCACCAACCTCGCCACGGGTTCTCCAGGGACAAACAGAGCAGGGCTGTCCCTGGGGTCAGCGAGGCTCCCCGGGAGCTGCCGGCCGCTGTGCAGGACACCGGACACCGCCAGCCCCGTCCGCAGCCCGGGATGTCCTTGCTCGTCTCCAGCGCCAGCCAGCCCTGGCGTGTCCGCGGGCTGCCACCACCCTCTGCTGGGGGGACGGGGACGGGAGCGGGACGGGGACAGCAGCAGGACAGGGACGGGGATTGGAGCGGGATGGGGACGGGAGCAGGACGGGGACTGCAGCAGGATGGGGACGAGAGAAGGACGGGGACGGGAGCGGGATGGGGACCGCAGCGGGGTGGGTACAGCAGGGGGATGGGGATCGGAACAGGACGGGGACCGGAGCGGGACGGGGACTGCAGGAGGACGGAGACCCCAGCAGGACAGGGACTACAGCAGGACACGGACCCCAGCAGGACAGGGACTACAGCAGGACAGGGACTACAGCAGGACAGGGACTACAGCAGGACAGGGACCCAGCAGGACAGGGACCGGAGCAGAATGACCCCGTGCAACCCCAACCCCGTGCCCAGAGCTCTGCCCAGCCCGGCAGGACGGTGCCAGCCCCGGGCGGGCAGAGCCGGGCTCTGCCGCATCCCCGGGGATGCTCCGGGCTCCCGCTGCCCTCCCCAGCTCGGAGCGCATCTCGGCAGGAGCGGGGAGCAGATGTGACAAACACGCTGCCCGCTCCATCTCCCCCGCATCCCCCCGAGCCTGGGCTCTGCCTGCTGAGACCCTTCACAGCCCATTAGGCGATTCAGGGCCGGGAACACGCCTCGCTCTGCAGGCGCTGCAGGGGACGGCGGCTGCCTCCGGCCCGCAGCGCTGCCTGCCGAGGGGACCGTGGCTCCCCGGCACTCGCAGCTGCTTAACTGCGGCTGGCACAGCCCCTGGGGACCGGCCGCTCGATGGCCCGGGGGGCACCTGAGCATGGCAGGAGCACGAGAAGGGGCCCGGGCTGCACCCTGTGGGGCTTCCAGCGAGCCTTGGAAGAGGTGGGAAGGGGGATTGGTGAGTGGCACGGAGGGGACTCTCCGCTGCCCCGGTTTGCCTGCCCCGGGGTGAGCTCTCCCGAGGGTCACTCCTCGGAGGGCAGCAGGCACCCCGGAGGCACAGCCCATCCTCCAGGATTCCAACCAGTCGGAGCAGGGTTTTGAAGTTGGTTCAGCGAGGCGCTGTGTCTCAGACCTTCTCTCAGGGCCTTATTAAAATGCAGACTGCAAATTCAGATACTGTAAACAAGGTCACTGGAGAATGAAGATCAACAGAGTGCAAGCACAAGGAATGCAGAGCATTAATATTCTGATGTGTGAGCCCGTCCTAAATATTTTATCAGGCTAAGCTTTTTTGTATTGAGGCATCCTTCCCCTTCTCTTCCTCCTCCTCTTCTGCCTGCTTCACGTCCTTTTCTCTCGCGTTCACAAAAAGCACTTTGTATTTTGGCTGAGCCTTGAAATGTATGCAAACCTCCCTCTCCCCCCTCCAAGAAAACCCTCGCCCTCTTCCAGGAGGGGGAGAGATTTCCTAACGGGGTTTCTTTTGTTTCTGTCAACATCTCACTTAGGCAGCAGCCTCGGAGACTTATTGAACGCTGCCAGGGTTTTATCTGTCACCCACGGCTCCTTCCCGCTCCCCGCAGGAATGCCGGGATTCCCTCCCACCTCCAGGCACTGCTCGGCACATCCTCACCGGGCTGGGCCATCGCCCGGGGGCTGGGCCACTGTCCTGGGGATGTGTCATTGTCCTGGGGATATGCCACTGTCCTGGGGCTGGGCCACTGCCCTGGAGCTGGGCCACTGTCCTGAGGATGGGCCACAGTCCTGGGGATGTGTCACTGTCCTGGGGATGTGCCCTCACTCTCGGGCTGGGACATCATCCTGGGTTTGTGCCACTGTCCCAGGGATTTGGCTTTGCCCTTGCCCCAGGCTGGCCCTCACCTGGGGATTCCTGTCCTGGGGATGTGGCATCATCCTGGGGTGTGTCATGGTCCTGGGTCTGGGCCATCATCCTGGAGCTGGGCCAGAGTCCCAAGGATGTGCTGTGGTCCTGGGGAAGTGCCATTGTCTTGGGGACATGCCATCATCCTGGATTTGTGCCACTGTCCCAGGGGTATGGCTTTGCCCTTGCCCTGGGCATGGGCCATCATCCTAGGGAAGTGCCGCACAGGGATGTGCCATGGTGTTGGGGGTGTGCCCTGACCCTGGGGACATGCCATCATCCTGGACATGTGCCACTGTCACAGGGATGTTCCATGGTCTCAGGGATGTGCCTTAATCCTGAGGATGTGCCCTTGCCCCGTGTATGTGCCATCATCTTGGGGAAGTGCCACTGTCCCAGGGATGTGCCATCATCCTGGGCATGTGCCACTATCCCAGAGATGTGCCACTGTCCCAGGGATGTGCCCTCACCCTGGGCACGTGCCACTATCCCAGGGATGTGCCACTGTCCCAGGGATGTGCCCTCACCCTGGGGAATGTGCTCTGCTCCTGGGGACATACCATAATCCTGGGGATGTGTCACTGTCACAGGGATGTGCCCTCACCCTGGGGATGTGCCCTCACCCTGGGGACGTGCCTTCGTGCCAGCCCTGCTCCTGAACCATGCTCCATTTTTATCCGTATTTAGCCATTATCCAAATTTATCTCTATTTCTACATATTTATCCATATTTATCCATATTTATCCATACTTATCCATACTTATCCATACTTATCCATATTTATCTCTTTTTATCCAAATTTATCTGTATTTCTCTATATTTCTCCATATTTATTTATATTCATCAAAATTTCTCCAAATTTATCTGTATTTCTCCATATTTCCCCGTATTTCTCCATATTTCTCCATATTCATCAAAATGTATCCAAATTTATCTGTAGTTCTCCATGTTTCTCCATATTTATCCATAGTTCTTTATATAATCAAAATTTATCGTATTTCTCCATATTTCTCCATATTTATTTATATTAATCAAAATTATCCAAGTTCTCCATATTTCTCCATATTATCATATTTATTATATTCATCAGAATTTCTCCAAATTTATCCTTATTTCTCCATATTCATCCATATTTCTCCGTATTTATTTACATTTATCCAAATTTATCCAAATTTATCTGTATTTCTCCATATTTATTTATTTTTATCAAAATTTCTCCAAATTTCTTCATATTCCTCCATATTTCCCCATATTTATTTATATTAATCCAAATTTATCTGTATTTTCTCCATATTCTTCCATATTTATTTATATTCATCAAAATTTATCAAAATTTATCTGTATTTCTCCATATTTATCCATATTTATTTATATTCATCAAATTTTCTCCAAATTCATCCATATTTCTCCATATTTATATTCATCAAAATTTATCTGTATTTCTCCAAATTTCTCCATATTTCCCCATATTTATTCACACTCATCAGAATTTCCCCAAATTTCTCCATATTTATTCACACTCATCAGAATTCCCCAATTTCTCCATATTCCAATATTTCTCCTCATATTTCCCCATTATTTATTCACACTCATCAGAAGTTCCCAATTTCTCCATATTCTATTACACTCATCGATTCCCAATTTCTCCATATTTCCCATATTTATTCATACTCATCAGGATTTTCCTCTTTCCCCAAATTCCTCCATATTTCTCCATTATTTATTTCATAACTCATCAGAATTTCCCCAAATTTCTCCATATTTCCCCATATTCGCACACTCATCAGAATTTCCCCAAATTTCTCCATATTTCCCAATATTTATTCATACTCATCAGAATTTGCCCAAATTTCTCCATATTTTCCCATATTTATTCACACTCATCAGAATTTCCCCAAATTTCTCCATATTTATTCATACTCATCAGAATTTCCCCAAATTTCCCCAAATTTCCCCATATTTATTCACACACATCAGAATTTCCCCAAATTTCTCCATATTTCCCCATATTTATTCATACTCATCAGAATTTCCCCAAATTTCTCCATATTTATTCATACTTATCAGAATTTCCCCAAATTTCTCCATATTTATTCATACTTATCAGAATTTCCCCAAATTTCTCCACATTTCTCCATTTCCCCCCCGTTTTTCCCTCTGTGCTGCTCCTGTTTGCCCTGGAAGAGCAGAGAGCTGCAAACGAGACCCGAACCCATTCCATCCCCCAAACCCATCCTCCCCAAACCCATCCATCCCCAAACCATCCACCCCCAAACCCATCATTCCCAAAACCCAGCCATCCCCCAAAACCCATTCATCCCCAAACCATTGCATTCCCAAACCCATTCCATCCCCAACCCATTTCATTCCCCAAAACCCATTCCATCCCCCAAACCCATTCCATCCCCCAAACCCATTCCATCCCCCAAACCCATTCCATCCCCCAAACCCATTCCATCCCCCAAACCCATTTCATTCCCAAACCCATTCCATCCCCCAAACCATTCCATCCCCAAACCCATTTCATGCCCAAACCCAGTTACATCGCCCCAACCCAGTCCATCCCCCAAACCCATTCCATCCCTCAAACCCAGTCCCCAATTGCCCCCCCCAAAAACACATTCACCCCAAACCTTGCATTCCCCAAACCCCTTTCATCCCCCAAACCCATTGCATTCCCCCAAAGCCCATTCCATCCCCCAAACCCATTCCATCCCCCAAACCCATTCCTCCCCAACCATTCCATCCCCCCAAACCCATTCATTCCCCAAACCCATTTCACTCCCCAAACCCATTTCACTCCCCAAACCCATTCCATCCCCCAAACCCATTCCATCCCCCAAACCCATTTCATTCCCAAACCCATTTCACTCCCCCAACCCATCTCATTCCAAACCCATTCCATCCCCCCCAAACCCATTGCCTCCCCCAACCCATTTCATTCCCAAACCCATTCCATCCCCCAAACCCATTCCATCCCCCAAACCCATTCCATCCCCCAAACCCATTCCATCCCCCAAACAGAGCCCACCTGACTCTCTCTGATTGGTAAAACTCAATTAATTAGCAATTAACCCCCCCTGTGGAGTAGCCAAACACAGATCCCTGGGAATAAACAGCCAAGGATTGGAGGGAACAGTTTGGGAATTGCCAATTGGATGGGAATTATTCATGGAAATGGCTCTCACAGACACCACACGCACTCCAGAAAATGAGGGGGTTTATGTAATGGCATCTCATTAAAAAAAATATTGATTATTAATCAAATATTGAGGGATAATTAACTTTTTTTTTGGTTTGCTTTTCCTCTGAGCAAAGAACAAGATTCCAGAAGATTCCAGAAGACTCCAACTCTCACAGACACCATGTGCACTCCAGAAAATGAGGGGTTACTAATGCCTAAATTTATTGATGTTACTTGAGGTAATAACTATTTGTTTTTGTCTCTGAGCAATCCAAGACTCGATCTCACAAACACCACTGCCTCCAAAATGATGAGTTACGTATGCATCTCATTTTAAATTATTGATTGTATCATTGAGATAATTAACTTTATTTTGGTTTTTTTTGTCTCTGAGCAGAAGATTCCAGAAGACTCCGACTCTCACAAACACCACGTGCCCTCCAGAAAATGAGGGCGGATACGTAATTAAATTTTTGATTAATAATCAATATTAAAAATTACTGATTATTAATCAAATTTTGAGGGATAATTAACTTTTTTTGGTTATTTTTTTCCAGAAAAGGGATTGCTTCTCCTTTCCAACTTCAGCCCTGGCTTGCAAAGGACTTGAAAGAGTTGAGTGCATTAAGCAGAGAAATCTGGCCTAAAATGAACATTTAAATGCAACACGAATTAATGGCTGAGCTTTTTAGTAGGTGAAATGTTGGAGTCCATACAAACTGACATTTTTTGATCATAAATAAAAGCTTAGATTTGAAACTGTGGTACAATTAGCAGCCCTTGGATCTGCAACCATTTTGCAATTTGTAAAGTTTTTTATTTTATTTTATTTTATTTTATTTTATTTTATTTTATTTTTATAAAATATTTTATTTTATTATATTTTATTTTATTTTAATTTATTTTATTTTATTATTTCATATATTATTTATTTATTTTATATTTTTTTTTATATTTTATTTTATATTTTATATTTTATTTTATTTTATATTTTATTTTTCTTTATTTTACTTTATTTTTCTTTATTTTATTTTACTTTTAAACTCTCACAGCTGCAGTGCCATTGCCCAGCTCCCTTAGGATAAGGAGCAGAGAGGAGTGGATGTGACCAGGGGCATCATTTGGTTCCATCCCTGCAGCAAATTATGAGATTTTTTTAATAAGAAAAAAAGGGGTTTTTGTCATTAATATTTTTTTTATAAATATTAGTTTGGGGAAATGTGTAATTGTGACTTTTTTAGTAAGTTTTTTAGAGTTGTGTTTATGGGTTATGTTAATTTCTGGGGTGTTGTTTTAAAGATGAGTTGTTTAAAAGGTAAAAGATTTATTATTTATTTTAAAAATTATTTTTATTTTTAGGAATAGAGGATTTTGGGGGGGGATATAGAGTTTAAAAAAATTTTATAGGACTATAGTTATTCTAATATTTGTTTATTTTAGTATGGAGGTTTTCATTTGATATTTATCATTTGAATAATTTTATTTTTTATATTTGAATGTGTTATAGGGAAAAAGAGGGGGTTTTTTATAGAGTTACAAAGGCCCCAAATTTACCTGGCAGTGACCTCACTCAGAGCCCAGGGCAGGGCCTGGAATGGGAACAAACCTGGGAGCAGGGCTGGGCTGAGACAGGAATCACCAGATCCCAGAATGGTTTGTTGGGAAAGGAACTTAAATCCCACTCAGAGCCACCCCTGCCATGGCAGGGACCCCTCCCACTGTGCCAGGGACCCCTCCCACTGTGCCAGGGACCCCTCCCCCTGTGCCAGGGACCCCTCCCACTGTCCCAGGTGCTCCCAGCCCCAGTGTCCAGCCTGGCCTTGGGCACTGCCAGGGATCCAGGGGCAGCCCCAGCTGCTCTGGCAATTCCAGCCCAGCCCCTCCCCACCCTGCCAGGGAACAATTCCCAATTGCCAAGATCCCATCCAGCCCTGCCCTCTGGCACTGGCAGCCATTCCCTGGCTCCTGTCCCTCCATCCTTGTCCCCAGTCCCTCTGCAGCTCTCCTGGAGCCCCTTCAGGCCCTGCAGGGGCTCTCAGCTCTCCCTGGAGCCTTCTCCTCTCCAGGGCAGCACCCCCAGCTCTCCCAGCCTGGCTCCAGAGGGGCTCCAGCCCTGCAGCAGCTCCGGGGGCTCCTCTGGGCTCTCTCCAGCAGCTCCAGGTGCTGCTGAGGTTGGAATTCCGAGCTCTGCAGGTGGGGAATCACCTGAGCAGGGCAGAATCCCCCCTTTCCCTCTGCCCTGGCTGTGGGCTCAGCCCCAGACCCCGCTGGCTGTGAGCACTCACTGCTCCTGCTCTGAGCTGCTGCAAACCCCCCAGGCTGCCCAGCAGGGCCTGGGATGAGCTCTGTGCCCCCATGTCTGTGCCAGCTGGGCTCCCAAAGGTGCAGGTGCCTCCCTGCAGGGTGGGCACGGGGTTGGTTCCGTGCTGCTGCTGCTGCCCAAGACCCCGGCAGCCTCAGGATGGGGGAAAACCCTGGCACAGCTTCCCTGGGCTCCCTCTCAGAGGGAAAACCCTGGCACAGCTCCGTGGCACAGCCTGGGCACGTCTGCTGTCCCCGGGGGCCCTGCAGCCCTCCAGGCCCGGCAGGGGCACCCCGGGGAATGCAGACATTTATCCTGCACATCGAGCAGCCCCGTTTGAAATACAGCAGCGTATTGATTTATATTTAAAAGGGATGAATGCAGCGTATATCAGTATATTAGACACTCTGCCCACAAACAGAGAGGGCACCTCTGCCTGCCCTCCTGAGCCATCCATCACCTTCCACAGCTCTCCCAGGGAGCAGCCAAGGGGGAGAGGGGATTTGTGTGCAGGCATCCCGAGCAAATCCCCCGGCCTGGCTAAGGAGTGACAGGGAAGCAGCACCTCCAAACTCCGGGAGCTTCAGCTTTGCTGCTTTTGTTGCAGAGGATTTTCACTTCTGGCCTCTGGAATGTGGAGCAGAGCCACCATCCATGTGGGGAAACTGAGGCACGGGACAGCAACATCCCTTAGGTCACACTGCAGGAGAAGCAAAGATTTCAGCTTTGAAGGTTTTGAACTCCCCATCCCAGGGCTGGGAGCCGCCTGGGGCAGTGGGAGGTGGGAGGGATTTCAGGTCCCTCCCGACCCAAACCTGTCTGGGATTATTTGAAGCACACACAGCGCCGGGCTCGGGGAGCTGCCAGGGCTGGCACAGCCAAGTGCTGCCCAAAGGGGCACAAACACTGCAGGCCTGGGCTCTGGGGGTCTGCAAAACCTCCGTGTGCCTTGGCACTGCAGGGGCTGGGGAGAAGATTTGGGAAGGTTTGGGAAGGGAAGGTTTAGGAAGGTTTGGGAAGGGAAGGTTTGGGAAGGTTTGGGAAGGTTTAGGAAGGTTTGGGAAGGGAAGGTTTGGGAAGGGAAGGTTTGGGAAGGGAAGGGAAGGGAAGGGAAGGGAAGGGAAGGGAAGGGAAGGGAAGGGAAGGGAAGGGAAGGGAAGGGAAGGGAAGGGAAGGGAAGGGAAGGGGAAACAGAAGGAAAGGACCCTGGCAAGGCAATTCTCTGTCCCCCAGCCATGGCAGGGATCTCCCAATCCTCCCAGACCTCACCACGGGGTCTCCTCATCCTTTGGGCCATATCCCTGGGCCAGGAAGGGTTAATTAACCCTGTGTGTGATGGGTACAGGAAGGTGAGACCTGTCCCCACCACCCTGGGCCATCTGGGAGTGGAGCAGCCCAGGGCAGGAAGAGGTGCAATGTTACTGAGCAGCAGGGTGTGACAGGGACTGTGCCACCCCAACAGGGTGTGACAGGGACTGTGCCAGCCCTGCTGGGTGTGACAGGGACTGTGCCACCCCAACAGGGTGTGACAGGGACTGTGCCAGCCCTGCTGGGTGTGACAGGGACTGTGCCACCCCAACAGGGTGTGACAGGGACTGTGCCAGCCCTGATGGGTGTGACAGGGACTGTGCCAGCCCAACAGGGTGTGACAGGGACTGTGCCAACCCAGCAGGGTGTGACAGGGACTGTGCCAGCCCTGCTGGGTGTGACAGGGACTGTGCCACCCCAGCAGGGTGTGACAGGGACTGTGCCACCCCTGCTGGGTGTGACAGGGACTGTGCCATCCCAGCAGGGTATGACAGGGACTGGGCCACCCCAACAGGGTGTGACAGGGACTGTGCCATCCCAGCAGGGTGTGACAGGGACTGTGCCAGCCCTGCTGGGTGTGACAGGGACTGGGCCACCCCAGCAGGGTGTGACAGGGACTGTGCCAGCCCTGCTGGGTGTGACAGGGACTGTGCCATCCCAGCAGGGTGTGACAGGGACTGTGCCACCCCAGCAGGGTGTGACAGGGACTGGGCCAGCCCTGCTGGGTGTGTCTCAGAGCCTCGGCACCCTCAGGGGACACGGGGGTGGTGGCAGCTCCAGCCTGGCACTCAGCTGTGTGGCATTTGTGCCAAGCCAGCCTGAGCAGGAGGAGGGACACAGCAGCCCCATTCCTAATGTGCTCTGGGATCTGTCGGAGCCGGATGCTGCAGGGAACCCAGGCACAGGAATATTCTCGTTAGCATCATCATCATCATCATTATTATTATTATTATCATCACTATTCCCCTGCTGCTGGTGGTGGCTGCACAGCCAACCCAGCCCCAGCTGCTCTGGTGGTGGCATTTCCCTCCACCCACCCCAACTCCCCACTGCTTTGACGAGACAAAAATTGCCCCCAAGAACATCTCGGTTTTCGCAGCGCTGATTTCTGTTTAGTTAATTAAATGGTTTCAGCTCTGGTTTTCAGCTCTCTGCACCTCCAGTGCAAAAAGCCAGTTGGTTGGAGGGGAATTGAATGATGCTGTCCCAGAATTCTGCAAGACAGAGGGAGAGGGACGCTTCACAAGGGCACGCAGGGACAGGAGAAGGGGGTGGCTTTACACTGACAGACAGTAGGATTAGATTAAATATCAGGGGGAAATTCTTCCCTGGGAGGGTGGGAGGCCCTGGCACAGGTGCCCAGAGCAGCTGTGGCAGCCCCTGGATCCCTGGCCATGCCCAAGGCCAGGCTGGGCAGGGCTGGGAGCACCTGGGATATTGGAAAATGTCCATGGTGGAAGGCAGAGCTGGATGAGCTTTAAGGCCCTTCCATGCTGTGTTTTGATGAGTTCTCAGGAAGGAAATTGATGTTGGAGTAGGTCTGTAGGCACAGAGGCTGAGCTGTGCCCAGTGCCCCAGGGAAGAGGAGGAAGGGGATGCCCTGACCCCAAACCCCACTCGCTGACACTTTTGGTGCCACCTCCCCCCAGACAGCAAGGGTGATGATCACCTCCCTTGGCATAGGGAAGGTTAATTAGGGAGTGTTTGTTCAGCACTGGGAATAGGTAAAATGCTGTCTAAGTGCAGAGCATTATGATTAATAACACCCAGCCTGCTAAGGCAAAGTGCTTAGAAGGATTCAGAAAGGATTATTCATTTATATGAATACAGAGGATATCTACAGTTACATTAAATGGGATAAAAATCTGCAGGGGACCTAAACCCTCATGCTTCAGGACATAAACCAGCCATTAGCTGCCTGGGTTGGGAAGGAAGAGCTCTCAGAACACTTTAGCAAAGTGTCACAGTGCTCAGCAGGAGACCCTCATCTTCCTTGCCAGCATCCAGGACCTGCTCCTCAGCCCAAATCTGCATCTTCCTGGCAGTTCCCAGGCCCAGAACTGCAGAATCATGGAATAGCCTGAGCTGGGAGGATCACCAGTCCAGCTCCTGGCCGTGCCCAGGGCATCCCAACAACCCCACCCTGGGTCTGGCAGCGTTGTCCTGGAGTTCTGGCAGCCCTGGGGCTGTGGTGAATAATGCTGTGATGACAAAATCTCTGCTCCAGGGAGGGATTTCCTGCCTCCCCTGGCTGTGCCACCACTCACTGTGCCTCTCCTGTGTCCTGGACCATCCTGGCCAGCACCAAGCTCTGCTCCAGGGCACTGGGACAACGGGGCAGGAAGAAACTGACCCTGAGTTCACCTCCTGATTAAAATGGACACAGAGGGGCCCTGGGTGCTGATTGTGGTGCTGAGAGCAGGAAGGGTGAGGGGCAGCTGTGCCTGACACCGATGGCTCTCAGCACAGCTCCTGGCAGTGTTGTGTCTGCTCAAAGCACCCCTGCACCCCCAGTCTCTGCATTTTGTTCCTCAAACAGGAGCACCTTCAGTAGAAACTCTAATTCTCCACTCACCTTCAGAAGTTGACCTGGATTGGGTTTTTTTGGATTGTTCAATATTCCCTCACTTTTTTTGCCAGTTTTTTTTTTTTTTTTTTTTTTTGGTGGGGGTTGTTTCTGTGGTTTTTGGTTTTTTGGGAGGGAGTTGGGGGGGTTTTTTGGTGGAGGAGGACAAAAAGGGTGCTGAAGGTGCAAATGTACGGCAGGGAATTGCTGGCTGTGCAGTGTTTTTTGTCTCAGATCTGCTCTTGGACAGCGCTGAGAAAATAAAGATTGCAAGAAACCAAACTCAGGAAATGCAGAAAATCATAAAGCAGGAAATTAAAAAGCAGTAAATTCTGAACCCGTACAAGTTTTTCTCCAGCCTGTGGCTGAGCTGCAGAGCTCATTGCTGTGAGATGTTAAAACAGGCTGGGGGTGCCTGTGAGCAGCAGCCTCTGCAGTCCCTGTGAGCACAGTCAAGGACTTTCACCTCCTCCTGCACAGCACAGGCTGACCCTGCCCGAGCCTCTGGGCACCAAAGAGCTGCTCCAGGAAGGGCTTGAGGGCAGCAAAAGCTGCTCCAGGTGAGGTTCAAGGGCTGGCTAAGGATTAAAGAAGCCCTCAGCCCATCCTGCAGCTCCAGCTGTGGTGCCCCCGAGCTCTGCCAGGTCCAGCCCTGTGATCCCTGTGCCCAGAGGAGCTCCCCAGGTCTGCAGGATCCCGGGAAAAAGGCCAAGGCAGTGGCAGGATGAGGTGATGAGCTCTTTATGGGTAGAACAAAGTGGGAACAGAGCCCCAGGAACTCTGGCTCTGCTGAGACTTGGCTGCAGGGTCTTTGCTCTTCAGCAGTGATGCCCTGCAGCCCTGTGAGCTCTCCCTGTGCCTGAGCCCTCAGTGCCAGCCCCAGGGACAATCTGGCATTTTTCTTGGGCAGCCAGGCCCCTGTAAATGGCTGGGAGCATCCCTCATCAGCAGGATTAGGAGATGGGATTTGGGGTGGCCCCCAGAACTCTGAGTCCTTCTGCTGCCAAAGGATATGGGATTTGGGATGGCCCTGTGAGCCTTTCTGCTGCCAAAGGATATGGGATTTGGGGTGGCCCCCCAGACCTGTGAGTCCTTCTGCTGTTGAAGGATCTGGGATTTGGGGTGGCCCCCCCAGACTGTGAGCCTTTCTGCTGCTGAAGGATATGGGATTTGGGGTGGCCCCCCAGACTTGTGAGCCTTTCTGCTGTTGAAGGATCTGAGATTTGGGCTGGCCCCCCAGAGCCCTTCTGCTGCCAGGGGTTGCCAAAGCAGCACTGCCAGCCCGTCCTGCAGGTGACAATGCCCACTTGTTCGTTCTGGGTGCTGCAGCCCCGAGGTCCCTCATCCCAGGAGGTGACACTGACGCCCTGGCACTTCCCCCTGCGCTCATCACAACCCCGAGGCCTCTCGGAGCGCCGAGAACGAGCCAAACCCAATTTGTGTCATCTCCTAATGCGCCTCTAATACCTTACATTGGATCCAATTAGGTGATGGCAGCGCCGGCAGCAGCGAGGGGGGCTCAGCCTTCATCCCGCCACCGATCCTAACGAGCAGCAGGCACAGGGCTGTCCCCCCGAGCCTCTCTTTGTGATGCTGCAGCGCTCGGCAGTGCTTAATGTGCACTTAACAGCGAGTGGTACCTGCGAGAGATGCTCAGCGAGAGGGAGAGACACGGGGCCGTGTAATTTATGCCTCTGGAATAGGATCCTCCATGGGCATCACAACAGCGCGCCCGGGGAGGACTCGGCTGCCTGCTGGAGAAGAAAGAAGGCTTTAAGTGAAGATTTAAAGAAGGGGATGGAGCAGCTACAAAGGAGGGGAACACACGCCCTCCAGCTGTGGAAGAAGGCAGAAGGGAGGCTGAGATAAAAGGCGAGCTTTGATCTCCCCCGATCCATCGCGCTCCCATCAGCGCGTCCCGCCGGGCTCCGAGCGCCTCGGCAGGAGCTGCCCCTGGGGAAGGGCACCTCCATCCCTGCCCTGCCTGCCCGGGATGGGATCCCTCTTTTTGGGACCCCTCCCCAGAGTGCTGCAGCTCTGCTGCTGGAGGGGGAAAGCAGCGGTTTCCCCACGCCAGGAACTCCCAGGGATAGCTGGATTTCCTCCTTATTGTTTTAAAAGTACTTAAACCCACTCCTTTCCCCACTTATATGACCCACAGGAGCTCAAGGGCAAAATTTACCCCAGGGTTTCTGCTGCTGCAGGTTTAGGGAAGACCCAGAGCACAGGAAATGTTTCAGGAAATGAAATACTGGGTTTGGGCACGGTTCAAACAACACAGCAAACCTGGTGCTCAGATGCCCAGTGTCCAACCAGCCCTCAGGCACACATTCCTGCCTTGGCAGCTCTCCAGGAGCTCAGGGCAAAACGGAACCCCTGAGGCACCAGGGAGAGAGGCAGAGCTCCCACTGCCAGTGCTGTGGCTGCAGGGTGCCCTGGACTGGCACGGGATGCCCTGCAGGGCTCCTGGAGGGGAAGGATGAGGGGGGATGTCCCACTGCTCCAGGGGAACCAGCAGGAAGTTCCAACAGAGACCCCATTGCTCAGGGATCACAGGAGGGGCACAGACTGAGGGGTTTTGGAGCTGTTTTCCAATGCTAGTGCTGGCCTGCAGTGACACAGGGCCTGTGCACACAGGTGACACCATGTGCTGGTGGCACCAAACCCACCCAGTGCTGCTCAGTGCCTGAGGGTGGCCTCACAGCACTGCAGGGATGTGATGCACAAAAAGGAGAGGGTCTCTCATTCATTAGGTCACCTTGAATTGATCAAGGCAAGCCCAGCATATCCCAAAACATCCTCATGCCTGTGTTGGTCATTCACCAGAGTCCCCAGGGAATGAGCACAGCCCTGAGGCTGCCAGAGCTCCAGGAGGGTTTGGACAGCACTCCAAGGATGCCCAGGGTGGGATTTTTGGGGTGTCTGTGCAGGGCTGGAAGTTGGACTGGATCATCCTTGGGGGTCCCTTCCAGCTCAGAATATTCCACAGTTCTATAATTTCTTTTGTGACACACTGGGACAAGAATGGAATTCTGCTTGTCCATCCCACTCACACCTGGCATGAGGTCCCAGCTCCCTCTGCAGCCCCAGTGCCCCTCTGTCCTTCCCAAATGGCCCAGAGCCTCTGCTTGGTGTCACTGGCAGAGTGGTTCTGTCACACTCATAAATCCTCTTTGCAATTTCATTCATTTCCCAGCTCCCTGCCAGCAGCTCCAGCCCTCAATCTCACACCCCATAAATCACCCAGGGAGCTGGGGAGCAGAGGGATCAGCTCCTGCCAGCTTGGCTGGCACAGCTGGGCAGCCCCTGCAGAGGGCTGTGGGGCTGGGGGTGCCTCTGTCCCTGCCTCAAGGTGCCCCCTGTGTGAGCCAAGGGACACTGGGGAGCCCAGGGGGAGGAAGAAGGAAGGAAATCAGGAAATGTTCTTCCCCAGAGGGTGCTGGCACTGCCCAGGCTGCCCAGGGAATGGGCACGGCCCCGAGGCTGCCAGAGCTCCAGGGATGCCCAGGCTGGGCTTGGTGGGGGCTCTGGGCAGGGTTTGGCTTTGGGATTGATCATCCCTGTGGGTCCCTTCCAGCTCAGCCCATTCCATGATTCTGTGAGAGTGAGGGATGGGGGAGATGAAGGATGGGGGAGAAATTTGGGCAGCACTGCAGGGATGGCCAGGGTGGGGCTGGTGGGGGGTCTGGGCAGGGCCAGGGGCTGCACTGGATGATCCTTGGGGTCCTTCCAGCCCAGGATGTTCTGTGATCCTGTGAATCCCTGGAGAGCTGGCAGGGGTCACTCCCATGCCTTGAGCCATCCTTGTACTTTTAAAAATGTGGATCTTTGGCATAGACAGGGCACGGAGTGGCTGCCTTGGTGAGGTGTGTCCAGAGGGGATCCATGTCCAAGGGAATCCGTGTCCAAAAGGAATCCATGTCCAAAGGGATTCTGTGTCCAAAGGGAATCCATGTCCAAGGGAATCCATGTCTGTCTGTGGGGGATAATTAACCTCAAACACAACACTGATGCTTGGAGGGTGCTCTGTCCCATGCCATGCCATGCCATGCCATGCCACCCCACCCCACCCCACCCCATCCCATCCCATCCCATCCCATCCCATCCCATCACATCCCATCCCATCCCTCCAGGAACACAGCCAACCAGCAGAGCAGAACATTCCAGATCTTTTCCAGCCTAAAGATCCAGCCCTGGGAGTGAGACTCCCCCGTGGTGATGGATTTTATTGGGGGGAAAAGGCCCCTGGGTGCCCCCGAAGCCCACCCAGGGTTTGGATTTGTGCCAGGGTGTTTTTACATCTCCCTGAGGATTTCAGTGGAATGAGGCTGGTGGAGGCTCCCAGGCAGGAAGGGAATGACAATAATCCATGGGGATTATTAAACACCCCCGGTGTGGCATGGAGGGGATGCCACCAGTTCAAACCAGTGCAGACCAGTTGAGGACCTGACAATCTGAGGGACACCTGAGTGCGTCCCAACCGTGTGGGTGCAACTCAGCTACAAAAAATTAGGAGGGGGAAATCAGGAGAATGAATGGATTCATTTTTGCCTTGGAATTCCCATGTTTTCATTATTGGAAGGGGTTTTTTCCCCTCCAAAAGCCACTCTGGGAGAAGAGGTTAATGAATTTTGTTCCATGCAATTTCTTTGTGGTGGAAGCACAAGTGTGTCAGCTCTTGAAGTGTTTTGTAAAATGATGGTGAATTTGCCCAATTTTGTTTATTGGAGAAAAAACACCAAACATGTGAAATCATTTTAAATGGCCAGTTTTGACATGTTCAGAATGAAATGTTTTGATTTTTTCGGCCTGAAACATTCTTTAGTTTAAAAACTCCCTTTCATTTAATTTGGAAAAATCCAAAAGCTTGATTGAAGTGAAAAATTCTGATACTGTCAAACGAAATGTTGACTCCAAACCCTTTGAAAATCAATTTGGCAATAGTTTGGGAAACCTTTATCTTTGTTCCAAGCTTGAATAATATAAAAACAAACAAACAAATGCACGGTTTGCAAATGAACCAAGAGAAATATTTCTCTCCGTGCAGCTCCTGTGGCACAAAAATTACAACATTCCAATTGTTGTGCTTTTCAAAAAAGGTCAAAAACCCCTTCCAAAGCTGAGGGAAAATCTGGATTTTGCAGAGAAAGGCGGGAAAGTGAAACCTTGAAATGGATGCTGGGGATAATGAGCAAAGTAGGAGCACCGAGGTGCAGCTGCCAGGGCTGGAATGGCTCTGGGATCCAAAAGCACGGAAATATGCAATTCCAGCAGGGACAGGGATTTCCTGGGGCCATGGATTTCCTTTGGACACGGATTCCCTTTGGACATGGATTCCCTTGCACATGGATTCCCTTGGACATGGATTCCCTTTGGATGTGGGTTCCCTTTGGACACGGATTCCCTTGAACATGAATTCCTTTGAACATGGATTCCCTTGGACATGGATTCCCTTGGACATGGATTTCCTTTTCCCTAGGACATGGATTCCCTTTGGACATGGACTCCCTTTGGACACGGATTCCCTTGAACATGAATTCCCTTGGACATGGATTCCCTTGGACATGGATTCCCTTTGGATGTGGGCTCCCTTTGGATGTGTATTTCCTTTGGACACGGATTCCCTTGGACACGGATTCCCTTGGACATGGATTCCCTTTGGATGTGGAGTCCCTTTGGATGTGGATTTCCTTTGGACACGGATTCCCTTGGACATGGATTCCCTTTGGATGTGGAGTCCCTTTGGATGTGGATTCCCTCTGGACACGGATTCCCTTGGACATGGATTTACTTTGATGTGTATTTCCTTCCTTTGGACACGGATTCCCTTGGACATGGATTTACTTTGATGTGTATTTCCTTCCTTTGGACACGGATTCCCTTGGACGTGGATTCCCTTGGACATGGATTCCCTTTGGATATGGATTCCCTTTGGATGTGATTTCCTTTGGATATGGATTTCCTTCCTTTGGTCACGGATTCCCTTGGACATGGATTCCCTTTGGATATGGATTCCCTTTGGATGTGATTTCCTTTGGATATGGATTTCCTTCTTTTGGACACGGATTCCCTTGGACACGGGTTCCTGGTGCCGACCCATCACCCCTGTGCAAGGAGGGGCACCAGGCAGGGTTTCCTCTGCCCCTCCCTCGGCTCCCAGCTCCCGGCACCTCCCTGTGCTCAGCCCAGGGCCCCTCAGGAGCTTTCCTGGCACCATGGCCCACCAGCAGCACCTGGGGGAGCCTGAGGGGCCCAAATTCCAGCAGAGAGCTGGGCTGAGGGCAGGTCCGTGCCTGGACAGGCTGCCAGAGACCCGGGGATCTGCACAGAGCCAGAGCTCAGCCCCCTGGGCTCTGGGGTGGGGATGTTCAACCAGGGAAATTCGTATCCCACCAAGGAGAAGGTGCAGGTTTGGTCCCACCCTCCTGAAGCTGGCCCGGGCTCACTGTGCTGAAGGCCACCATGGATGGGTTATTAATAAAAAATTTCTTTTCTCGTAATAACACTTTCAGCTGGAGAGGCTGAATTATTTTGGGAGTAAAATATGGGCCAGTGAGGAGCTGCATAAAGACTTGGTGATAGGGAGAGGCTGGTGACAAAATGGCAGAAAAAATTCAGAGGAGATAAATGAGAACGGAGGTACACGGGAAAATACAGCTCCTAACTTTATGAATTAAATAAAGCCCCATGAGCTGCCTGTCACTGCTAAAGAACAAGGTCTCAGAGTTACAACAGAGGCAGCTTTGAAAATGTCAGCTCTGTGCTCAGCAGTGCCTCGAAAAAGCAAATCAAGTGTTAGGAATTATCATGAAGGGAATAAAGAGCAGGAATGTAAAGCCCAGCTGTCAGTCCCTCCCTGTGGAAATCTCTGGGGGCTCTGCCAGCATGGCTGGGCAGTTCTGGAGGATCTCCCCAGGGATGGGTGACAGGAGACAGCAAACCCAGGGCTTGCTGCTGTGGGATCCTCTCTCCACAAGGACCATCCCAGAGAGCTTGTGGGTGCCACATCCATGGCCAGCAGGAGGTGACACCTCACCTGGTCCATGGAAATGTCCAACACCACAGGAATGCTCACAAGAGGAGAACTCACCAAGGGATGTTGGACTTTGAGGCACCTGTGGGTCAGGAGGGGTGGTGGGGAATCAGGAGAGGGGCACTGTGTGCTGTCCCTGCTCTGACACACAGCCTGATGCTGCTCTGGGAGGAGAGAACCTGCTGGTGATGCTGGACTTGGGGATTTGGCATTCAGGATCTGTGGGGATGCTTGGAGACTCTGAGGTGCAATAAAATGGGAAGGGAAATCCATGTCAGTGCCCTCACCACGGGAAAAATGGAATCTTGGAATCCCAGAATTCACAGAGTGGCTGGGTTGGAAGAGACCTTCAAGATCATTGAGTCCAACCCACGCCCTAACAGCTCAACTGAGCCATCCCAGGGTGGTGTGGTTGGAAGGGACCTGAAATCCCACCCAGTGCCACCCCTGCCATGGCAGGGACCCCTCCCACTGTGCCAGGGACCCCTCCCACTGTGCCAGGGACCCCTCCCACTGTGCCAGGGACCCCTCCCACTGTGCCAGGTGCTCCCAGCCCCAGTGTCCAGCCTGGCCTTGGGCACTGCCAGGGATCCAGGGGCAGCCCCAGCTGCTCTGGCAATTCCAGCCCAGCCCCTCCCCACCCTGCCAGGGAACAATTCCCAATTGCCAAGATCCCATCCAGCCCTGCCCTCTGGCACTGGCAGCCATTCCCTGGCTCCTGTCCCTCCATCCTTGTCCCCAGTCCCTCTGCAGCTCTCCTGGAGCCCCTTCAGGCCCTGCAGGGGCTCTCAGCTCTCCCTGGAGCCTAAGCAGAGGCTATGATGCCACTGGATCCCCACACAGTGAGGACTTTCCAACCCTCAGGATGCTCTGATGGCTTCTCCTTCTCCATGAATCCATGGAAGAGCAGAGGCCATGGCTCCACTGCCCACAGGAAAACCTATTTCCAGCAAAATGGGAAAAAACTGGTGAGGCTGGGGAGGCAGGAAGAGCAGGGGAAGGGGAGGCTGTAGGGGGGTGCCCAGGGAGGAAGGCACCAGGGTTCCCCCACAACCTCTGGGGGTTCCAGTGCCCCTGAGCCACCACTGGCTCCCACTTTGATCCTTTCCCACCTCCTGCTGCCCCTCTGTCTGCTTGGGGGGTTGTGTTTTACCCAGGGATGGGGGAGCTGACACAAACACCTTGGGGTGATCATTTGGAGCTGTGAGGGTGTCCCAGCCCAGCAGCAGCCCTGGCCAAGGACTGGTGAGTCACCAGAGGGTCACAATCAGTGCCCTGGGCACTTCCAGGGTTTGGGGGCACTCCAGCAGCATCCTGAAGAATCCATCCTGAAAAATCCATCCTGAAGAATCCATCCTGAAGAATTCATCCTGAAGAATCCATCCTGAAGAATTCATCCTGAAGAATCCATCCTGAAGAATTCATCCTGAAGAATTCATCCTGAAGAATCCATCCTGAAGAATTCATCCTGAAGAGTTCATCCTGAAGAATCCATCCTGAAGAATTCATCCTGAAGAATCCATCCTGAAGAATCCATCCTGAAGAATTCATCCTGAAGAATCCATCCTGAAGATTCATCCTGAAGAATCCATCCTGAAGAATCCATCCTGAAGAATTCATCCTGAAGAGTTCATCCTGAAGAATCCATCCTGAAGAATCCATCCTGAAGAGTTCATCCTGAAGAATTCATCCTGAAGAATCCATCCTGAAGAATCCATCCTGAAGAGTTCATCCTGAGAATCCATCCTGAAGAATTCATCCTGAAGAATCCATCCTGAAGAATCCATCCTGAGAATTCATCCTGAAGAATTCATCCTGAAGAATCCATCCTGAAGAATTCCATCCTGAGAATCCATCCTGAAGAATTCATCCTGAAGGATCCATCCTGAAGAATCCATCCTGAAGAATTCCTCCTGAAGAATTCATCCTGAAGAATCCATCCTTAAGAATTCATCCTTAAGAATTCATCCTGAAGAATCCATCCTGAAGAGTTCATCCTGAATTCTGGTGTTTCCTTCCTTCCCTTGTGGAGGTTTTGGCTCTGAGGCTGGAGGTGCTGCTCTGCTTCCCCTTCCTGCCACCAGTGCTGCCAACAGGACATTCCCAGGGCATCCCTCACACATTGCCCATGGAATTCTGCTCTCCTGGGCACTCCAGTGCCTTCAGGGCACCCGGGAATGTCTCACACCTCACAATTTCCTCTGCCCATGGTGCCCCTCTCAGCCACAAGTCTGCACCCAGGAGGGATTTCAAGTGCAAGAAACCTCTTCAGATGCTTTGGGGTTGTTTTCTTTTTTTCTTTTCTTTTTCTTTTTTTAAAGGTTTTCTTTATTCTGAAGTACTTAAACACCCCCCTTGTGAAATCCTTATTATCCTGACTCGGAGCCTCAGCTTTAAGTAGTGCTTTGAATTAAGGGTCTCAAATATGCATTCAGTTTCAGCTTAAAAGGGGTAGTTAATGTATGGTACATAAATAGCTATTATTAAATACATTCACTGGAGATTAACAACTGCTGTGTGTAATGGATACGTGTCTAACTGCTATGATATATACTGAATTTCCCCATTATGGAGCTGCTGGATGTGTGTCTGCTAGAACACAGCACCAATTCCCAGTGAATAATTCAGGAGATGAATTTAGCCTCTCTTTCTGCCTCTGAAACTGCACAATGAATTCATCACTCTGCTCTGATCCCACCCTGGCTCGCAGGAGGCTGCAGGTGGCTCCTGTGGCTGCTCCCAGGGGTGGCAGAGGACCCACTGCCCACATCCAGCTCCAGGGGTGCTGGGCCTGGTGCTGGGTGAGCAGCAGGAGCCCTGCTCTGGGCTCAGCATCCCTGAACACCCCTGAGCACCCTCAGCCCTATGCCGGGGGCAGGGGAAGCTGCTGCAGTCACTGAGTCATTAGGGTGGGAAAAGACCTCTCAGATTATCAAGGCCAAGCAAAAATAATTTGATTTATCTGATCAGGCTCACAGAGCTGGGCAGCCAGAGGATGCTGGGCCTATCAGGGGCTCTTCTGACTCTTAAAGAGAATTTCCTGTTGGTGCTGGGATCTCTTTTACTATTTCTGTGACCAAAGATGCTTGGCAGGACATTTGCTTGGGCAGGGGGGAGCATCAGTGGAGGAAGAGCAAGGCTGTGGCTGTAAGGTTCCTCCAAAACCTGTCTGCATGGAGAAGCTGATGAATGGGATCTTGCCTGAAATTTACTGGAGTATTTCCTAGAATCCCAGACTGGTTTGGGGTGGGGGAAGACCTTAAAGCTCATCCTGTTCCACCCCTGCTGTGAGCAGGGACACCTTTCACTGAGAAACCAGAAATCAGAGAAATCAGAGAAATTGGAGAAATTGGAGCAATCAGCTCCTTGCCTTGCTCACATTATTGCTCCCTCTTGATGCTCCAGGGGTTTTCCCTTCCCTTCCCTTCCCTTCCCTTCCCTTCCCTTCCCTTCCCTTCCCTTCCCTTCCCTTCCCTTCCCTTCCCTTCCCTTCCCTTCCCTTCCCTTCCCTTCCCTTCCTTCCCTTCCCTTCCCTCCTTCCCTTCCCTTCCCTTCCCTTCCCTTCCCTTCCTTCCTTCCTTCCCTTCCCTTCCCTTCCCTTCCCTTCCCTTCCCTTTCCCTTCCTTCCCTTCCCTTCCCTTCCCTTCCCTTCCCTTCCCTTCCCTTCCCTTCCCTTCCCTTCCCTTCCCTTCCCTTCCCTTCCCTTCCCTTCCCTTCCCTTCCCTTCCCTTCCCTTCCCTTCCCTTCCCTTCCCTTCCCTTCCCTTCCCTTCCCTTCCCTTCCCTTCCCTTCCCTTCCCTTCCCTTCCCTTCCCTTCCCTTCCCTTCCCTTCCCTTCCCTTCCCTTCCCTTCCCTTCCCTTCCCTTCCCTTCCCTTCCCTTCCCTTCCCTTCCCTTCCCTTCCCTTCCCTCCCCTTCCATTCCCAGCTGGCTCAGTCTCCCCCAGAGCTCACCCCCAGGCTGGCAGGGGGGACAGGAAGTCGGGAGCTCTCTGATGCTTTCTCAAACCTCTCCCAGAGATGCCACAGCTCCCTGCTGAGAACAGATTGTGCCCACCAGGCCTTTGCTGTCTCGTCCACGAGGTGTAGGGAAAACAAAGTCCCCTTCCCCAGCCCAGTTCCCAAAATAAAATGGGAACAACGACAACAAAAAAAAAGATTTAGGATGAAAATAACTAGCTGAGGCATGTCCTCTGTGCTGAGAAGATCAAGTGCTAATGATGGCTCTGGCACGCTGGTGACAGTTTTGTCTGGTGCCTGTATATATATTTTAGCTGTGAGACCACATGGGAGGCTCTTCATGCAGCCCGAGTGCCTTTGACAGCCGCTGAGAACACATTGGCTCCTCTCTGCTGGCAAAAGCCTGATCCCATTAAAGGCTGTCGATAAAGGGAAGGCAAATGACAAGGGTGCCTGGGAGGAGATGGAGCTGCCACCGCCAATGTCATTACCCAGAGTGAGAAGGAGATTTTGCACGAACGCACCGTGTGTTGGCACCAGCGTGGGCAGCGTGGTGGGCAGAGCAGAGCCACGGGCACTGCCACATGGCCCTGGGCCCAGTGAGAGCATCCCCAGCCCTGTGAGAGCACCTCTAGCCCGTGAGAGCACCCCCCCAGCCCCATGAGAGCACCCCCAGCCCCATGAGAGCATCCCCAGCCCTGTGAGAGCATCCCCAGCCCTGTGAGAGCACCCCCAGCCCCATGAGAGCACCCCCAGCCCCATGAGAGCATCCCTGGCCCTGTGAGAGCATCCCCAGCCCTGTGAGAGCATCCCCAGCCCTATGTGAGTATCCCCAGCCCCATAAGAGCATCCCTGGACCTGTACAATCATCCCTGACCCCTTGTGAGCATCCCCAGACCTGTGTGAGCATCCCTGACCCCTTGTGAGCATCCGCAGCCCTGTGTGAGTGCCACCAGCCCCATGAGAGCATCCCCGGCCCTGGGCAAGCATCCCTGGCCCGAGAGAGCATCCCTGGCCCTATAAGAGAATCCCAAGCCCTGTGAGAGCATCCCTGGCCCTGTACGAGCATCCCTGACACTGGGCGAGCATCTCCAGCCCTGTGAGAATATCACGAACCCCGTGAGAGCATCCCCGGCCCTGTATAAGCATCCCCAGCCCCATGAGAGCATCCCCGCCCCTGTATGAGCATCCCCAGCCACATGAGAGCATCCCTGGACCTGTATGAGCATCCCCAGCCCTATGTGAGCATCCCCAGCCCCATGAGAGCATCCTTGGACCTGTATGAGCATCCCCAGCCCCATGTGAACGTCCCTGGCCTCATGAGAGCATCCCCGGCTCTGTGTGAGCATCCCCAGCCCCATGAGAGCATCCCTGGACCTGTACGAGCAACCCCAGCCCTGTGAGAGCATCCCTGGCCCTGTAAGAGCATCCCTGGCTCTGTGAGAGCATCCCTGGTCCCCTGAGAGCATCCCTGGCCCTGCTGTGCTGCTGGCACCATCACAGAGCCCCAGCCCCATGCGAGGATCCTGGGCCCTGTATGAGCATTCCTGGCCCTGTGTGAGCATCCCCGGCCCTGTGTGAGCATCCCCAGCCCCGCTCCACCAGGGCAGCCCGGGGGACATGGGACAGCAGCTGCCGAGCCTGGCAGCAATGAGTGCCCAGCCCGGGTGTCCCCAGGAGTGCCAGGGTGACAGGAATGTGTGTCCCCAGCATGTCCTTGTGAGTGCAGGTGTGACAGCCCTGCTGCTGTCCCTGTTCAGGACAGGGTGTCCCTGTGAGTGCAGAAGTGTCACCAGGGTGTCCCTGTGAGCTTGTGTGTGACAGCAGTGCTGTGTCCCCAAGGTGTCCCTAGGAGTGCAGGGGTGACAGGAGATCTGTGTCTCCAGCCAGGACAGGGTGTTCCTGTGAGTGCAAGGCTGTCCCCAGGGTGTTTAAGGGAGTGCAGGGGTGACAGGAATGTCTGTCCCCAGGGTGTCCCTGGGGGTTCAGGGATGACAGGAATTTCTGTCCCCAGGGTGTTCCTGGGAGTGCAGGGGTGACAGGAATGTCTATCACCAAGGTGTCCCTAGGAGTGCAGGGGTGAGGAATGTCTGTCCCCAGGGTGTTCCTGGGGGTTCAGGGGTGACAGGAATGTCTGTCCCCAGGGTGTTCCTGGGAGTGCAGGGGTGACAGGAATGTCTGTCCCCAGGGTGTTCCTGGGAGTGCAGGGGTGACAGGAATGTCTGTCCCCAGGGTGTTCCTGGGGGTTCAGGGATGACAGGAATTTCTGTCCCCAGGGTGTCCCTGGGAGTGCAGGGCTGACAGGAATGTCTGTCCCCAGGGTGTTCCTGGGGGTTCAGGGGTGACAGGAATGTCTGTCCCCAGGGTGTTCCTGGGGGTTCAGGGATGACAGGAATTTCTGTACCCAGGGTGTTCCTGGGAGTGCAGGGGTGACAGGAATGTCTGTCCCCAGCCAGGTGACAGCAGTGGTGTATCCCCAGGGTGTCCATCAGGGAGCAGAAATATTTATAAATATGAAACATCCCAGTGGCTTGTACTGCACTGAGCATCGTTACAGGAGCCCACAGGGCAGGAGTGACTTGTTTGGCAGCACAAAGTGGGTCCAAGCAGGGCTGTGGGAAGAATTCCATCACCTGGACCTCTGGACTGTGTCCCTGAGACAGCTTCCATCACATCCTGAGGGTTTTGTCACCAGCCACTGAGGGAAGGAGTCAATCACGAGATATTCCTCGCATCCACACCTCGTTTTACACCTTCAGGGGATCCCTGCTCAGCTCCTTCAGGCAGCTTGGCACCCAGGGATCCTGAAAACTCTGGAAGGAGTGGTGTGATCACCATCACTCCCCCTGAACCCTGGTTTGGGGCTCACCTGCTCCACAAATCCCCTGGATGGAGCTGGATAAGGACTGCCCATAACCCGAGTGCCACAGTGGCAGGGCTGGTGGCTTAAAGGGGGACACCCTGTCCCACACACACCCCCAAAGCCCCACTGCCCCTTTTTCAAATGCAGAGTGAGAGAATCCCTGAGTTTGAAGTGTCCCAGAGCCCCCCAAGGCGCACAAAGAAACACCCCAGAGCCCTCTGAGGAGCTCAAAAACCCCAGAGCCCTCTGAGAAGCAAAAAGAAAAACCCCAAAACTCATCGAGGAGCCAATGTGGGGCAGGTGCTGCAAACACAGATCCCTCAAAACTCATCAAGGAGCAGAAAACCCCAAAACCTGTGGAAGAGCATCAATCCTTCAAAGCCCATGGAAGAAAAGAAGCACCTCAAAATCCACAGAAGAGCATAAATCCCTTAAAACCCATCAGTGAGCAGGAACACCCCAAAATCCATGGATGAGCAGAAATCCCTCAAAGCCCATCGAGGAGCAGAAACATCCCCAAAAACTGTGGAAGAGCAGAAACACCATAAAGTCCATGGTAGAGCATCAATCCCTCAGAGCTCATTGAGGAGCAGAAACATCCTCAAAATCTGTGGAAGAGCAGGAACACCCCAAAGTCCATGGAAGAGCATCAATCCCTCAGAGCTCATTGAGGAGCAGAAAACCCCAAAACCTGTGGAAGAGCAGAAATCCCTCAAAGCCCATCGAGGAGCAGGAACAGCCCAAAATTTATGGAAGAGCATCAATCCCTCAGAGCTCATTGAGGAGAAGAAAACCCCAAAAACTGTAGAAGAGCAGAAACACCATAAAGTTCATGGAAGAGGATAAATCCCTCAAAGCTCATTGAGGAGCAGAAACACCCCAAAAAATGTGGAAGAGAAGAAACACCCCAAAGTCCATGGAAGAGCAGAAATCCTTCAGAGCTCATTGAGGAACAGAAAACCCCAAAGCCCATCCCCGATCCAGTCTGGTGCTCGTGCAGCTCTGCCCAGGGAGCAGAAATCCCCCAATTTCCCTGGGCTGCATTCCGCTCCCCGCGACCTTTCTGGAACTGGGACAATCACATTTTAGGCTCATCATCTCCATTTTTATTTTATTCTTTTTCATTTTCCTCGTGAAAAAAAAAAAAAAAACCAAACCAGAATCAACCCAATGCCCTTTGCCATCTCCTCCTGGCAGCAGTTTCCCCCCTGGCTCTCAGTTCCCCCTCCTGGAGGCAGAGGCAGGGAAATCTCCAGGGTTGTGGAGGCGGATTTCTGGGAGCAGGGGAATTTACACCAATTCCCACCAATTCCCACCTCCCTAATTTCGGGGGTGCCTTGGAAACTGGGAGGTGCCCCTCCTCCACGGCGCTCAGCTGCGGCTCCTGACGCCAGCCTGCTGATTAGAGAAGGCAAATGAATTCTTTCATTAGCGGGAGCATTGTTAGAATTAGGGGAGAAATTTGGCGCTGGCGGCTTTGCTACAAGGAGAAGATGGAAAACCCACCCTGCTTAACACTGCTTTAAGGCCTCCTTAACTGAAAAAAATACAGAAGCAATAGAGGTATATTTGGTGGGGGTTTATATATTATATATAAAACACCACCAAATATATCTATAAATATTTATTTATTTATTTATGTATATACCTATAGATACACACATATATTTCTTTATATATTTATTTTAAAATTTTTATATATATTTATTTATATATTTAACATATATAAAGGTAGAGATGCGTATAATATTTATTTATATATCTATATACAGATATACACACATCTCTTTCTTTATATATTTATTTTTGTAAATTTTTAATATATATTTATATATTTATATGTATAAAAGATATTTATATCCATATTATATATATGAATACACATATACACATATATGTATATACAATATATGAACTGTATTTTGTTTATATTATATTGTATTTTTTATCTTTTTTATTATTAACACATTATTTTTTATTATTATTTTTACATTTATTTTATAGACATAAGTATATATCGTATATTTCTATATTTATTTTATATAAAATACAAATATATATACCATTTATTATTATGCATATGTTTATTTTTATATATTTATATATATTTATATATAGATTTCTATACACATATTATATATAGTTGTATATATTTATATAGTTGTATATATTTATATATAAATATATACAAAAAATATTTATACAAATATATATTATATATTTTTGTAGACAGGTATATATATATATTTATATATATTTATATTTTATATATATTTTATATATTTATATATATATTTATATTTATATATATATTCTATATATATTTTATATTTATATTATATATAAATAAAAATATATAAATAAATATATAAATATAAATTTGAATATGAATATGAATATGAATATAAATATATATACACACATATACATATATATGTGTGTATATATATATATGTACATATATATATGTATATATATATATATATGTATATATATATATATATATATATACACATTACACATATACATATATAGAAATTATATAAATATTTACTGGCCCCTTACTTTTTTTTTTGGCCCTGTCGAGTTAGTGCAGTTTTTAATATAAGAAAAAAATCATCATTATCATAATTCACGGCAAAAAAATAAATAAATTTGAGAGGTCACAGAGATATTTTGGGAGACGCTGTTGAATCAAAACAAATTGCATTTCCAGCAGCTGGCATTTCCAGCTCCTGCCCGGTCCTGGGCAAGAGGGTGGAGGAAGAAATAAATGGAGAGGCAGGGAGATAAATGGGGAGCAGCAGATCGACGGGTTTATGTCGCGTTTTCATGTCTCATTGTCGGGTGCCACGGTGTGAGTTATCTCTGTAATTACAGCGCTCCTGCTCCTGCTGTGAGCTCCAGGAGCCGCAGGGATCCGGCTGGAGCTGCTCAGCCCGGAGCCACCGTGGGGCAGGGGCTGCAAAACAGGGACCTCAGAGCCATCGAGGAGCAGGAACACCAGCCCAGAATCCATGGGAGAGCAGAAATCCCTCAGAGCCATCGAGGAGCAGGAACACCCCAGAATCCATGGGAGAGCAGAAATCCCTCAGCCATCGAGGAGCAGGAACACCCCAGAATCCATGGGAGAGCAGAAATCCCTCAGAGCCATCGAGGAGCAGGAACACCCCAGAATCCATGGGAGAGCAGAAATCCCTCAGAGCCATCGAGGAGCAGGAACACCACCCCAGAATCCATGGGAGAGCAGAAATCCCTCAGAGCTATCGAGGGGCAGGAACACCAGCCCAGAATCCATGGGAGAGCAGAAATCCCTCAGCCATCGAGGAGCAGGAACACCCCAGAATCCATGGGAGAGCAGAAATCCCTCAGAGCCATCGAGGAGCAGGAACACCCCAGAATCCATGGGAGAGCAGAAATCCCTCAGAGCCATCGAGGAGCAGGAACACCACCCCAGAATCCATGGGAGAGCAGAAATCCCTCAGAGCCATCGAGGAGCAGGAACACCAACCCAGAATCCATTGGAGAGCAGAAATCCCTCAGAGCCATCGAGGAGCAGGAACACCACCCCAGAATCCATGGGAGAGCAGAAATCCCTCAGAGCCATCGAGGAGCAGGAACACCCCAGAATCCCTGGGGGAGCAGAAATCCCTCAGAGCCATCGAGGAGCAGGAACACCCCAGAATCCATGGAGGAGCAGAAATCCCTCAGAGCCATCGAGGGGCAGGAACACCAGCCCAGAATCCATGGAAGAGCAGAAATCCCTCAGAGCCATCGAGGGGCAGGAACACCCCAGAATCCATGGAGGAGCAGAAATCCCTCAGAGCCATCGAGGAGCAGGAACACCACCCCAGAATCCCTGGGAGAGAAGAAATCCCTGAAAAATCATCAAGGATCAGAAACACCCCAGAATCCATGGAAGAGACTAAATCCCTCAGAGCCTGTCAAGGAACAGGAACACCCCAAAACCTGTGGAAGACAATCAATCCCTCAAAGTCCATGGAAGAGCAGAAAACCCCAAACGCTGTGGAAGAGCATCAATCCCTCAAAGCCTATCAAGGAGCAGAAAAACCCCAAAATCCATGGAACAGCGTAAATCACTCAAAGCCCATTGGAAAATAGGAACACCCCAAAACCTGTGGAAGAAATAGCACAAATCCCTCAAAACCCATTGAGGAACAGAAACACCCCAAAACCCACAGAAGAGCATAAATCCCTGAAAGCCCATGGAAGAGCAGAAAAGCCCAAAACCTGTGGAAGAGATTAAATCTCTCAAAGCCCATGGAGGAACAGGAACACCCCAGAATCCACGGAGGAGCACCAATCCCTCGCAGCCCATGGAGGAGCAGCAAACCCCAAAGGCCATCCCTGACCCAGACTGGGGCTCGTGCAGCTCTGTGACCCCAGATCCACGCACAGGGACCCCACAGAGTGCCAGGAGCCTTCCAGGGTCCCTCTGGAAGTTGAGGGGTACAGGAGGGTCACAGCAGCAGCAGCACCTGGCACAGCTGGGTGTCCTACAGGCATTAAATGAGTTGGATTGAAGGGACCATAAATCCCATCCAGTGCCACCCTCAGGGACACCTCCCACCATCCCAGGGTGCTCCAGCCTGGCCTTGGGCACTGCCAGCGATCCAGGGGCGGCCCCAGCTGCTCTGGGAATTCCATCCCATCTCCTGGAGAGGGACTGGGAACAAGGCCTGGAGGGACAGGACACAGGGAATGGCTTCAAATTGGAAAGGGGGAACTTTGGGTTGGATTTTGGGAACTGGGAATTGTTCCCTGGCAGGGTGGGGAGGGGCTGGGCTGGAATTGCCAGAGCAGCTGGGGCTGCCCCTGGATCCTTGGCAGTGCCCAAGGCCAGGCTGGACATTGGGGCTGGGAGCCCCTGGCACAGTGGGAGGGGTCCCTGGCACAGTGGGAGGGGTCCCTGGCACAGTGGGAGGGGTTCCTGGCACAGTGGGAGGGGTCCCTGGCACAGGGGGAGGTGTCCCTGCCATGACAGGAGCAAGATGGGCTTTAAGGTCCCTTCCACCCAAACCTTTGGGATTCTATGATAACATTTTGGGATTTTGAGCTTCAAATCCCTTTTTTGTGTGTGATCTCCTGTGTTGAGGCTTCACCTCTCCAAATCCCTGCACTATGAACTCCTGGTGGCTCTGTGGGTGTGGTGGGGAGGGCTCTCCTTCCCTTCTGCCAAGGATGGGCAGGGCAGGATCCCTGAAGAGCCAACTTTTGGGAGCTCTGTGTGCCACGTGTGCCATCAGAGCTGCTTGTGAGCTGGACTCACCCTGGCACAAACCCTGTGGTCCATCTGCTGGAAGCTGGGAGGAGGAGAAGCTCTGTGGGCTGAGTGGTGGCTCCAGCTGTGTCCCCGTGTGACACCTGAGCCCAGGTGAGGAGAACTGCTGATGCCTCAGCCTGCTCCAAGGATTCCACCACAGCCTGTCCTGGAAAATCAGCATCTTCAGGAGCTCAGCCTCCCTCCCAAGGCTTATTTCAAAGTATTCATCTCTCTGAAATGTTTAATTATAATTACCTTAAATTTCAAAACAAGAGGTCATCTGAACTGGAAAATAGATTGTTTTTTTTTTTTCTCCTTTGAGAATGTCAAAACACTTCATTCTGACAAATTCAGAACCCATTCCAAATTCTTTTCTGACTCAATAAATTAATCAAAACCAACCTCCTCTTAAAAGAAGTGTCAGTTTTGGAAAAATCAGCATTTTTTAGTGGAAAAAAACCACAATTCATCCAGAAATTACTTTGACTTCTTGTCTCTGTGTGTCTCCTGTGCTGCGTTCCCAGTAACTGTGATCCTGCAGGATTAATTACTCTGGGCAAGGAGACAAAATCAGGAACAGCACCTGAGTGGGAAACTTTTCTTTTTCAGATTCAGAGATAAGTTTAGAACATTTCTCTTTTTGTTTACTTCTGCAAGTCTGAGGCTCAGTAAACTTCATGGTGGGGTGGCCCATGGGGGTTTCTCTGCTGCAACCTGTGACCCTTGAAATTCCCACCTTCCCAGCCAGCCTGTGCTCTCTGCTCATTCCCATTTCCCCTAAAAACAGGTGCCAGCTACCCTGCCTTTAAATATGGATTTATTGCTGGTGCAGTCCAGGAGGTGCCTTAAAAACCTCCCTCACCTCGCTGAGGGATCCAGCTGGGACCAGACCCTGCTCCAAGATACACAAATGAGTCTGGAATAACTTCACCAACTCCATTCCCAGTGGGAATGGGATGGGGGAGAAAAAGTGGAGTTTATTGGAAAGCTCTGGTTTCAGAGAATCATGGGATTCCAGAAAGGGTTGGGTTGGAAGAGAACTGAAATCCCACCCAGTGCCACTCCTGCCAGGGCAGGGACACCTCCCACTGTGCCAGGGGCTCCAGCCTGGCCCTGGGCACTGCCAGGGCTCCAGGGGCAGCCCCAGCTGCTCTGGGCACCCTGTCAGAGCCCAAACCTCTCTAACCAGGCCTTGCCAGGCTCCAAACCCCCTGGGGGAAAGAGCCCTGGAGGACCTGGAACCTTCCTGGAAGTCATTCTTTCCTTTCCTTCATCCCTTTGGGGCAATGGGTTTGGTCCTGGTTTTCATCCTTGACTCAGGAATCTGAATCCCAGAGGGGTTTGGGTGGGAAGGGATCTTCAATCCCAGCTCCTCCCACTGTGCCAGGGACCCCTCCCCCTGTGCCAGGGACCCCTCCCACTGTGCCAGGTGCTCCCAGCCCCAGTGTCCAGCCTGGCCTTGGGCACTGCCAGGGATCCAGGGGCAGCCCCAGCTGCTCTGGCAATTCCAGCCCAGCCCCTCCCCACCCTGCCAGGGAACAATTCCCAATTGCCAAGATCCCATCCAGCCCTGCCCTCTGGCACTGGCAGCCATTCCCTGGCTCCTGTCCCTCCATCCTTGTCCCCAGTCCCTCTGCAGCTCTCCTGGAGCCCCTTCAGGCCCTGCAGGGGCTCTCAGCTCTCCCTGGAGCCTTCTCCTCTCCAGAGCTCCAGAGCAGAGGATTTGGGATCAAAGGCTCCCCAGAGCTGCACTTGGGGAGGATTCCAGGAGAATTCCAGCTGGATCCAGGCAAAACCACGAGGGGGGAACCCCCAGTCTGACTTGGGTGCAGTGATGCCACCCACGCCCTGTTTATGTTACTGGGGTAAAGGATGGGGCTGCAGAGGTTTGTGGCAGCTGGACAGAAATTTTAGGACTGACATTGGCATTGGAATGTAAGAATTATTCCCTCCCTGAGGAATCCAGCCCAGAGTGGGATGGCAGTGATTTCCTGGGGAAATGCTGCTCTGCTCTCCCTGGGGCAGCACAAAGCAAACACAAACCCTGCACGTGCTGGGGGTGCCCCAGGTGTGAGCAGAGCAGCAGGGCTGGGGTGGCAAAGGCTGAGCAGCACAGGGACGTGGGCTGGGCCCTGCTGCCAGCCCAGGAAAGCTCCCCAAGCAGGGACAGCCTGGCTCCCCTGGCTGCCAGAAGGGCTGAGCTCTGTGCTGGGACTCCAGACCTGCAGGAGAGATGGGGGTGGGACAGTGGGGATGGAGAGAGAGCAGAGATCTCTGAACCAGGGCTTGGAACTTGGGGTTATTGCACAGGGCCTGGGGGCAGGGCCCTGCTGGGAGCTGCCAGACACAGCCCAGAGCAGGGCCCGGAGAGGAGCCCCAAAGAGATGGGAAGTTCCCCTTACAATACCAGAAATCTTCTTCTGTGCTGAATATTCCCATTCTCACTGACCAATCCAGTCCAAGATACAAATCCTACAGCATTTACATACAGCCCATAAGAAGCATCACATTGCCACCCTGTGTTCCATTTTAAACCCCAAAAACTCCTCTCTGGGCCCTCCTGCCAGGCCAGCAGGGTCTGCTCTGCCCCTTGGAGCTGCCTGCAAGCAGAGGGTGTTGTTTGATCCCAAGGGGATTCCCTTCAGCTGGCCATGCCATTGTTTTCCAGGTGTTCAGTAACTGAGGGATCTCAGAGCTGCTTCCATTCCCATCTCACTCACAGTTTCCATATTCTCAAAACCTTTTGCCAGGCAATCACATTGATCAGGCTTTCCTGTGTCACCTTCCCCAGCACAGACCAGCTTACCCCAGGTGACCCCAGGACAGCAGAGGGAGGCTCTGCCACAGCCTGGGGACCCTGGGTGTCCTGGCTCTGTGGGCAGGGTGACCTGGAGCAAAGGGGACGTGTCTGCCCTGCACCCCTGCCCCCCCAGAGTCCCACCTGCCTCCACTTGAAAGGAACCCCCCCAATTCCCCCAGGACTCCCACCTCTGCCGGGCTGCTCCAATCAGCTCCTGCCACACAAATCCTGACAGGCACCGCAGGCACCTCTCAATGAAGTTGCCATAGTTACTGGTGCCTCACAGCAGCCACCGAGCTCATTAAAATGATTTGAATGGCTACCCCATCATCAAGGCACTGGGGGGGAGGTCTGGAGGGGAGGGGAGCCCCGGGCCGGGATGGGCTCCAGCAGGAGGGTGGAGAGAGCTCCATCCAGAGCCTGCCCAGCTCCATCCAGAGCCTGCTGAGCTCCAGAACCTTCAGTGCTCCATCCAGAGCCTGCCCAGCTCCATCCAGAGCCTGCTGCTGAGCTCCAGAACCTTCACAGCTCCATCCAGAGCCTGCTGAGCTCCGCAATGTTCACAGCTCCATCCAGATCCTGCCCAGCTCCATCCAGAGTCTGCCCAGCTCCATCCAGAGACTGCTGAGCTCACGAACCTTCACAGCTCCAGAACCTTCACAAATCCATCCAGAGCATGTCCAGCTCCAGAACTTTCATAGCTCCAGAGCCTGCCAAGCTCCAGAACCTTCACAACTCCATCCAAAACCTGCCCAGCTCCAAAACATTCCCAGCTCCAGAGCCTGCCCAACTCCATCCAAAGCCTTCAGAGCTCCATCCAGAGCCTGCCCAGCTCCAGAGCCTGCCCAACTCCATCCAAAGCCTTCAGAGCTCCATCCAGAGCCTGCCCAGCTCCAGAGCCTGCCCAGCTCCATCCAAGCCTTCAGAGCTCCATCCAGAGCCTGCCCAGCTCCAGAGCCTGCCCAACTCCATCCAAAGCCTTCAGAGCTCCATCCAGAGCCTGCCCAGCTCCAGAGCCTGCCCAGCTCCATCCAAAGCCTTCAGAGCTCCATCCAGAGCCTGCCCAGCTCCAGAGCCTGCCCAACTCCATCCAAAGCCTTCAGAGCTCCATCCAGAGCCTGCCCAGCTCCAGAGCCTGCCCAACTCCATCCAAAGCCTTCAGAGCTCCATCCAGAGCCTGCCCAGCTCCAGAGCCTGCCCAACTCCATCCAAAGCTTTCAGAGCTCCACCAGACCCTGACTAGCTCCAGGACCCGCCCATCTCCAGGCACCAGCCCAGGACAGAGCTGTGGGGACAGAGCTGGCCCAGCCCAGAGCAGGGGCTCCCACCCTGTCCTGGAGCAAGGTGGGCATCGAGCTGCCCTGCCAGGGTCTCCTCCCCAGCATCCCCCCGTGGCTGAGGCTGTGATCTCATCCTGCCCTGGCCACGTCCTCACACCCCCTGCAAGGCTGGTTCCCACTGTCCCACACTCTCCAGCAGCCCAGCAGCTGATGCTGGGGGCAGCAGAGTAGTTTGAGACAGGAGCTGTGGCCTTCCTCCTCTTTCAACCCATAGTGTACAGGTTGCTGTGTTAAAAAACCAAAAAAAAACCACAAAAAAAGCAAAACAAAACAAATATTTTTCTATCTATCTATCTATCTATCTATCTATCTATCTATCTATCTATCTATCTATCTACCTATCATCTATATAGATGATAGGTAGATAGATAGATATAGATATAGATAGATATATAGATATATATAGATGTCTATATATATCTATATATCTATCTATATCTATATCTATATATCTATATATATATCTATATATATATGTATATATCTCCTTCTTTGGGTTCACCCAAACCATTTATCCAAAATAAGGTTTCATCCTCTTTTTTTTTGTTGTTGGTTTTTTTTTTTTCCCCCTTTTTACTATGACAAGGCTGTGAAGAACAAATATTTGGGGGTTGAGCTTAAACCCAAGCAGTTTCAAGAAAAGAAAGCAAAAGGTATTAAAATTGTCATGGAATTCTACAGGAAGAAAACAGACTGGAAACATCCTGCAAAGTGACCTCAGGGGTTTTTTGGGCACTTTTCTCTGGGAAAAAGGGCACTGTGGCATCCTCAGGCAGGTGCCAGAGGATGCTGCCATGGAGCTGGGCTGTCCCTTGTCCCTTGTCCCCAGAGGATGCTGCCATGGAGCTGGGCTGTCCCTTGTCCCTTGTCCCCAGAGGATGCTGCCATGGAGCTGGGCTGTCCCTTGTCCCCAGAGGATGCTGCCATGGAGCTGGGCTGTGCCTTGTCCCCAGAGGATGCTGCCATGGAGCTGGGCTGTCCCTTGTCCCCAGAGGATGCTGCCATGGAGCTGGGCTGTGCCTTGTCCCCAGAGGATGCTGCCATGGAGCTGGGCTGTCCCATGTCCCCAGAGGATGCTGCCATGGAGCTGGGCTGTGCCTTGTCCCCAGAGGATGCTGCCATGGAGCTGGGCTGTCCCTTGTCCCCAGAGGATGCTGCCATGGAGCTGGGCTGTCCCTTGTCCCCAGAGGATGCTGCCATGGAGCTGGGCTGTCCCTTGTCCCCAGAGGATGCTGCCATGGAGCTGGGCTCTCCCTTGTCCCCAGAAGATGCTGTGCCACGCTGGGATCCCTCAGAGCTCCACAGGGCTGCTCTGGTGTTTCCCCACATCGTGGGAGCACAGGGGGCAGCTCCCCACAGCCCTCGAGCTCCGGCCCCATGGGAGGCCCAGCCCCATGGGAGGCCCAGCCCCTGCCCCTCGCTGTGCAGAGCTCTCAGGGTACACAGATAATCTTTTACTCTTCAGTACAAATAATTTATTACATTAAAATAACGTTTTTAAAAAATGAGTACTTTGGGAATAATTCAGGCTCGCCTGCGGAGGCATTTTTCAAAGTGCCATAATAGGCACTTAGAAATGGGTGGTTATTTTTATTCTCCCAGCCTGTCAAGAAGCTGATGGATCGAATTGGCTGATGACAAGGCAGCTGAGTGCTCATAGACAGAGACCACAGCGGGAACACGGAGCCTGTTACAAATGAGCAGCCAGCCCAGGCCGGAGTCTCCCAGAGCTCTGCAGCTCAGCACGTGGCCCTGCCACCCCTGTGGTGACAGTGACCTGGGCAGTGATGGCCTGGAGGGCAGAGGGAGCAGGCAGCCCTGCCCAGCTCCCAGCACGGCCACCCCTGTGCCCTACAACTCTGTGCCATCGCCCTGCCCAGCCCACCTTGGGGGGTAACCCTGGGGTGGGGGAGGACCCTGGGCTGGGGAGTGACCCTGGGGTGGGGAGTGACCCTGGGCTGGGGAGTGACCCTGGGGTGGGGAGTGACCCTGGGGTGGGGAGTGACCCTGGGCTGGGGAATGACCCTGGGGTGGGGGAGTGACCCTGGGGTGGGGAATGACCCTGGGGTGGGGAGTGACCTAGGGATGGAGGAATAACTCTGGGCTAATGGAATAACCCTGGGCTAGTGGAGTAACCCTGGGCTGGTGGAGTAACCCTGGGCTGGTGAGATAACCCTGGGCTGGAGGAACAACTCTTGGCTGGTGGAACTGTCCTGGGCTGGGGGAGCAACCCCAGGCTAGTGGAATAACCCCGGGCTGGAGGGATAACCCTGGGCTGGAGGAATAACCCCAGGCTGAGGGAATAACCCTGGGCTGGAGGGATAACCCCGGGCTAGAGGGATAACCCTGGGCTGGAGGAATAACCCTGGGCTGGAGGAATAACCCCGGGCTGAGGGAATAACCCTGGGCTGGAGGGGTAACCCTGGGGTAACTCTCAGCTCTTGGAACTACCCTGGGCTGGAGGAGTAACCCTGGGCTAGAGAGGTAACCTTGGCTGGGGGAATGACCCTGGGCTGGCTGCTGGGGCAGAATCTCCTCAGCAGAGGCTTGGCAGGGCTGCTGCAGACCTGGTCCTGAGGGTGTGAGACAAATCCATTCCTTAAGGATTTACTCTGCCCAGAGCCAGCCATTCCTGCATTCCTCCAGCCCTTCCTGAGCCAGGCTGCAGCCCTGGGGATGCTGAGAACCTGCAGCAATCGCTGAGGGGCTCCCAGGAGCCCTGGGAGGTGCAGGAGGGGAGCCTGGAGAATGATGGATATTACAGGGGGGCTCCAGCCCCGTTTCTCACCCCACTGAGCAGGGTGGGCAGGGGATAGTCTGGAGGGAGCTTTGGGACCCTCTAATCCTGTGTTTCACCCCACTGAGCAGGGTGGATGATGGATATTTTGGGGTAAGAGATAGGACCCTCTAATGCTGTTTTTCACCTCACTGGGCAGGGTGGGCAGTGGATATTTTGGGATATTTTAGGACTCTCTAATCCCGTTCTCACCCACTGGATGATGGATATTTTGGGGTAAGATACAGGACTCTCTCATCCTGTTCTCACCCACTGGGCAGGGTGGAAGATGGATATTCTGGAGGGAGCTTTGGGACCCTCTAATCCAGTTTTCACCCACTGGGCAGGATAGGCAGTGGATATTTTGGGGTAAGATACAGAACCCTCTAATCCTGTTTTCACCCACTGAGCAGGGTGGGCAGTGGATATTTTGGGGGAAGATACAGAACCCTCTATTGCTGTTTTCACCTCACTGGGAAGGGTGGACAGTGATATTTTGGGATATTTTAGGACTCTTTAATCCCGTTCTCACCCACTGGGCAGGGTGGATGATGGATATTCTGGAGGGAGTTTTGGGACCCTCTAATCCTGTTTTCACCCCACTGGGCAGGGTGGACAATGATATTTTGGGATATTTTAGGACCCTCTAATCCTGTTTTCACCCCACTGGACAGGGTGGACAATGATATTTTGGGATATTTTAGGACTCTTTAATCCCGTTCTCACCCACTGGGCGGGGTGGACAGGCAGCCCCAGCATCCCATTGGGATTTCTGGGGGTGGCAGTGGGAGCTGCCACACTTGGGGCTGCTCAGACTGCACCCACCCTGCTGGGCCAGCAGCTCCTGCTCATTCCCAGCCTCTCCAAGCCAAACTCCAATCCCTGCCTTGGAGAGGAATCCCTGCTGCAGACACAGAGCTGCTGCTCCGTGCAGTTCGGGCTCTTCTCTGATGCTCCAGCCCCTCAAAGCCTGGCTGCCTGTGGGAGAAATGAAAAGAAACATGACTTTGAATTTCAGAGCCCAGAAGTGGCAGCATCTCCCTCTGTCACAGCCTCCTGCCTGCAGATTCAAAGCTCTCCTGAGGCTCAAGAATTGATTGCCTGTTCTGGGAGGCAGGGAAGGTTTACAGGCTCATCTCCACCCCTCGGTGGCCCAGAGCTGGCAGGATCTGTGCCTAGGGTGGTATCAAGAGCCAGAGGCAGAGCTGACAACTCAGTAACTCTCTGTTCTTCTTCCTCCCACTCCATCCTTTATATGTCCCAGTTTCCTCAGGAGCTGGGGTAAGGTGAGGAAAAAACCACACCTGGGATTTTTCTGACAGTTTACTTCCTTTGGGAGAGCATTCCAGGCTCTGGGAATCTCATTCCCCTGCAGTGCAGCCTGGATGTCACCCCTGGCTGGCCCTGCTGTCCTGCAGGGTCACAGGGAGCACACTCACACCTGCCCAGAGCCTTCATCTCATCCCCATCTCCCTGATCCCAGGACACGTCCAATTAGACACAGCGAGCCCTTGTGGCCCTCTCTGCTTTGAAAAGCCTCATTCTGTTGGGTTTTGGCTGTTTCAGATCCCCTCTCCCTCCTGGCTGAGCGTGGGGGCTGGAAGGGTCAGTGTGGGACGTGTCCTGCAGCTGGGGGGGGACAGGGCAGAGCTGCTGCCCTGGGCCACAGCAGCTCCTTCCCTGCTACAGGGCAGGTGAGGGATGAGCCCACCAGAGCATTCCTGCTTTGAGGGAGTATCCCACGGGGGAGGCACCTCTGCAACAAGCCAAGTGTGCCACCGTGTCCCCAGAGGGGCCCCAGGAACTGGAGGGACATGTCCCCCTGTTCTTCAAAGTTCTTTCAAGCCTTCTGATGTTTACATTTTTGTAATGAACTTTCTCACACACTTCTCTGTAAATAATTATTGTTTTGAGTTCTTTTCGAGGAGGAGAAGTTTGATGGACTGTTGGTTTGTCCAGTGTCATTGGAGAGGTGGCACTGTCACCCTCTAACCCCCTGTCACTTCTGGAAATCTGTAAATGTTGGAGTCAGGAATTAAACTTCCCTTCTTTTACCTGGGAGGTTCCAATGTCCACACTGTTGTATTTTGTGTCCTAGACCGACAGGGAAAGGCCAAGGAATGGCTTCAAACTGCCAGAGGGCAGGGCTAGATTTATATGGGGAAGGAATTGTTCAATGTCCCTGCATGGCTGATAAAAACTGCAGCATCCCACTGGGAGATGGGAGCCCAGGGGGAGGAGCCAAGCATTCCTACCCGGATAGAATCTGGAGATTCTGGAACACCAGCACGGCTTCTGCACTGGATTTCCCAGAGGAGCAGCAGCTGCCTCTGCCCCTGGCCCTTCAGAGGCAGAGTGCACCTTTCTCCAGGATCCCTGCTCCAGCAGAACCAGCCCTGGCCCTGCAGGAGGGCTGAGCCACAATTCCAGTGGCACTGCTGCCAGCCCCCTGACCCACAGGGTGTCAGGCTGTGCTCTGCCTCTGCCAGGGTTGGTTCAGTTCACTGCACTGTTCATTTCATCCTTTTATTTTCTTCACTAATAAAGAACTGTTATTTCCTGCTCCCATATTTTTTGTTGCCTGAGAGCTCCTCAATTTAAGATTTATAGCAATTCAGAGGGAAGGGGTTGCATTTTCCATTTCAGGGGAGGCTCCTGCCTTCCTCAGCAGGCACCTGGCTTTCCAAAGAGTGACACAGGCCTCAGGGGGGCTGGGGAGCCCCGGCTGAGGCTGCAGCGAGTGGATGGACACGAGACGCCTCCAGGCACTCCCAGCACAGATGCAGACACGTGGGCTCAGACCCCCATTTCTCCAGCCAGAGAGTGGAGACAGAACAATTCACGGGCTCTGGTTCAAACAGGATCTGAAATATCCTCCGAGCAGAGTTTTCCAGAAATAAATGAGATGTCTGAGGACTGGAAGCAAGGGAGGAATTAACGGATGGAGAGCTGCAGCTGGGCACCCAGTGATGCCCCAAGGAGGAGGCTCTGATGTGTCACCATCCCTGTCACCTCTTGCCCAAGCTCTTGTGGGTCAGGGCAGTGAAGCCTCACCCCCTCTGCCACTGGTTTTGCAATAAGGGAAGGGGAATTGCTTTCTCCAGGCAGCTGGATCAGGGCATTCCCAGCAAAGGCCTCACCCATGGGATCCTCACAGCTCCAAGAAGCAGCTGCCAGGAGCAGGGTTTTGTTCTTCACCTGACCCACGTTGTTGTCACTCTCTGCTCCAGTCTGGAACTGTTCAGCTGTTCAGCTGCTCAGTTCTGGGGTCTTTGTCCTGTCCAGGATGTTATTTGGGCCTCCAGAAGCCCCTTTAGAGGATAATGTGTCTCCCAGGTGGTTGGGAGCAGGGACAGGAGCAGAACCAGTCCAAAACATTCATTCCTTTTATATTTATATTGAAGGTTTGGGGCCGGGTCAGGCTGGGGCAGTGGATGTTCAGCCCATTTCAGTAACTTGTGGGTGAGATCTCATTTCTGGGTGTTTGATGAGGGTTTGTCAGCTGCAGGCCCAGCAAAGTGCTCTTGTTCCCAGGCTGTGAGGTGGAAACCCCACAAAGAGGAGCCCTCCTGGAGGTAGGTGTGACCCCAAGATGTCCTTCTGCCCACAGATGGAGTCCCTGGACGTGGCCCAGGGGAGCTGGACACCCCTCACTGCCTCAGTGTCCCCCTGAGCCAGGACAGCTGCCTGTCCTGTCCTCAGTGTCCCTGGGCTCCCTTCACCTGCTGGCACAGGTGAGGGGTGGCCCAAAGCCCAGCCCTGGCACCCCCATGGTGCCTCCACTCCCGTGGGGCTTTCACACTCCCCACAGCTGCCTCTGCCCCACACAGAGCAATAAATCTGTCCCAGAGGGTGTCCAGGAGAGCCCTCCCCGATGGGAAACTGGGTGTGGGGAAGGTGGTGAAGGTGCCTCCTCCAGGAAAAAAAAGCAGTGAGAAAAGAGGAAACAGGTACCAAATCTGGCAATTTCAGCTCTTTTACAGGAGAGGTGCAAAGCACCTTTGAACTGTGGTCACACAACACCCAGGACAGACCAAAAGGACCTTCTGCCACCAGCCTCATCCCCAATCCTTCTGCTCCAGGTAGGAGGACCCAATCCTCCTTCATTCCTCTGTGCTTTCCTACAGCCTGGATTTTCTCCTACTGGCCTGAGTGCCAAACTGGCCTTGGGGGTGCTGGGGGAGCCTTGCTGCCATCAGGGGGTGTCTGGAGTCCCCCAGCAGTGTGACACCCCAGCCAAGTCATTTATCCCTGCCTGAGGTGTGGCTGGGTGAGGTGATCCATCCTAGAGATCACCCAGGGTTAGGGGTTAATTTGGGGCTGGTTTGGGATCCTTGGTCATCAAATCTTTCCTCTTGTCATGAGCAGAGTCTGAGGGATGGGAGAGGACTGGGGGACTCTGGGTGCTTTAGGAACCAGTGAGTGAGTTGCTGAAGGTTAACTCAGCTCCTTCAGGGGCTTCAAAGGAACATCCTTCCTCCAGAAAATACAAAAGCAGGTTGGAAAGGGACCTGCCAGCCCAGCTCCACCCTGGAGGGAGCCCAGTGTAGCTCGGGGAGACCTGAGTGGCCACTGGGCCAAAGATGATTGTTCACATCTCTGGGGGAAGGGATGGAAGGCTTTTCTGTGCTTCTAAATACGCACCAAAGCCTGCCAGGGGCCTCAGGGTGTGAGAGCAGCTGTCCCTCGAGCTCTCTGTGTCCCCACGGAGCTGGCCTGGCTCCAGCTTGGGCAAAGACCAGCGATGGGACAGAGGGATTGGTTCCTGGCTCTTCTCCATCCTCGGGCACCAAACTGCCCCTTTCCAGTTCAGCCAAGCTCACAGCTCGCCCTCCTCGTGTCCCAGGAGCCCTCAGCCGGGAGTGCCCCCGGGGGGGTCCTCACTTTCCCCAGGGGTTTGGCTCCTGCTGAAGCCCAGACCCCACCTTGCTCCCTGGCTGTCCAGGGATGGTGAGGACACCCGGGACCTTCTGGGAACCGAGGTTTGGCTGTTCGGAAAGAGCCGATTCACTGAGCTCCCCGCGGGGATGCGAGCAGGAGGGATCGGCTGGCCCCGACCCCGCTGCTCCTTCCTTTTGTGCCCCGCATCCTTCTCCATCCTCCGGAGCCGGCAGCGACCGCGGCTTCCTGCTTCCCTCTAGCGGTGCGGGCTCTGGGAGTGCCGTGATCCCAGCCGTGATCCCAGCCCTGAGATCCCAGCTCTGTGATCCCAGCCCTGAGATCCCAGCCCTGAGATCCCAGCTCTGTGATCCCAACCCTGCGATCCCAGCCCTGGGATCCCAGCTCTGTGATCCCAGCTCTGAGATCCCAGCTCTGTGATCCCAGCCCTGAGATCCCAGCCCTGAGATCCCAGCTCTGTGATCCCAACCCTGCGATCCCAGCCCTGTGATCCCAGCCCTGTGATCCCAGCTCTGTGATCCCAGCTCTGTGATCCCAACCCTGCGATCCCAGCTCTGTGATCCCAGCCCTGTGATCCCAGCCCTGTGATCCCAGCTCTGTGATCCCAGCTCTGTGATCCCAGCCCTGCGATCCCAGCCCTGCGATCCCAACCCTGTGATCCCAACCCTGCGATCCCAGCCCTGTGATCCCAGCCCTGAGATCCCAGCCCTGAGATCCCAGCTCTGTGATCCCAACCCTGCGATCCCAGCCCTGCGATCCCAACCCTGCGATCCTAACCCTGCCATCCCAGCCCTGCCATCCCAGCCCTGCCATCCCAGCCCTGTGATCCCAACCCTGTGATCCCAACCCTGTGATCCCAACTCTGTGATCCTAGCCCTGCCATCCCAGCCCTGTGATCCCAACCCTGTGATCCCAACCCTGTGATCCCAGCCCTGCGATCCCAGCCCTGTGATCCCAGCTCTGTGATCCCAACCCTGTGATCCCAACCCTGTGATCCCAGCCCTGCGATCCCAACCCTGTGATCCCAGCTCTGTGATCCCAACCCTGCCATCCCAGCCCTGCCATCCAGGCCCTGCGATCCAGGCTCTGCGATCCCTACCGTGTGATTCTACTGCTCACTGATCCCATTGCACATCCTGATCCCACAGCACCCTGATCCCACAGCACCCTGATCCCACAGCACCCTGATCCCACAGCACACTGATCCCACAGCACACTGATCCCATTGCACACTGATCCCATTGCACACCCTGATCCCACAGCACCCTGATCCCACAGCTCACTGATCCCACTGCTCACCCTGATCCCACTGTTCACTGATCCCACTGCACATTGATCCTATTGCACACTGATCCCACTGCTCACCCTGATCCCACAGCACACTGATCCCACTCCTCACTGATCCCATTGCACACCCTGATCCCATTGCACAGATGGATTTGGTTTTCCTCAGCCCCACAGGTGCTGCCCAGCCCAGCCCCAGGGCCAGGCTGGAGCAGCTGTGGCCGTCCCCGTGCTCAGGGGCGAGATCAGCTCACAGAGGAAGGGTCTCACACCCCAGCCCCTGCTGCATTCCACGGTAACTGCAGCATGGCAGCTGTCTGACATCCCTCCGAGGAGCCTGCCAGAGTCCATTCCTTCCTCCAGCAGCAGCAGGATAAGGAGCAAGGGAGAAGAAGTGGCTGCAGGCCTGGGAAGGCGTTAACGAGGCCAGCCAGGCTGGTCATTAGCGCTGGGAGCACCGAGCTGTCCCTTCTCTCCTCCCACTGCCCTTGTTTTTCCCACATGACTTTTTGGCAAGGGCTCAGGTGGCACAGGAGGGGTTAAACTGGCCTTAGAGCCAGGCAGTGAAGCACCACAGGGCATCACCTCCCATCCCAAAGCCCCCAAAGGCAGGCACAGACTCCTGCCAGCTCTGCTGATCCCCACGTGTGCCCAGAGCCGTGAGTGAGGGGGTCTGCAGGGCACAGCCCTGGGCAGGACCACAGCACCCCTTGGTGTTGGCTCTTTAGGGACTGGGTGGAAGGGATTTATGGATTTATGGGATTTTTGGGTGTCTTGGTTTGAACAGCCAGGAAGGCAGGAGTCTCCCTTGAAATGGAAAATGCAAACCCCCTCCCTCTGAATTATTATAAATGTGAATTTAAGGGGCTCTCAGGCAAAGATATGGGAATGGGAATAACAGTTCTGTACTGGGAAATGAAAAATCCAAATGCAAGAGTGCAACCAAGCCCTGGCAGAGTGAGAGCAGGCCCTGGCACGCTGTGGCTCAGGGTGGGGGCACAGTCCCATGCCAGGGGGGCTCAGCCCTCCTGCAGTGCCAGCTGTGGCTCTGCTGGAGCAGGGATCCTGCACAAGGGGGGAGTTTTCCTCTGCAGCTCCAGGGCTGCTGGAGATGGGCCTGCTCTCCCTCTGGGAATGCAGGGCAGCAGAAAGCTGCTCCTCTGGGAATGCAGGGGGCAAAGGCTGCTGGGCTGTTCCAGGGCAGATTGGATCCAGGCAGGAATGCTTGGCTCCTCCCCTGGGCGCAGCATCTCCCCATGGGATGCTGGAATTGGATCAGCCCTGCAGGGACACTCAGTGGCCATGGACAGCAGAGATCTCCTGGAGGGAGGGTTGGCTGTGGCAGAGAGAAAGAAACCTGCCCCAGGGACAGCAGAGAGCTGCCCAGCTCTGACAGGGGGGGACAGAACACACAACCCCAGCCTCAACGATGGAAATTTTTGCTGCCTGGTCTCTGCTCATGAATCTGAAACATGACCAAGTTCATTGCCCCATCTCCAGCCCTGACTTTTTGTTTCTGTACAAGTTGTTGTTGTGCCCCTACATTTATATTCAATATTAAATCAACACAGTTGATGTGCAGTGGGCACCAATAATTTCCCTCTCTTGTTGAATCCAAGCATTTGATTATCAACTTCAGAAATTCTTCAGAAAAACCACCCTGCTTTTATTTATTTTATTTTAATTTTTATTTTATGGATCAATTCAGTGCAACATTATTGGCAAAAAATTGCTGCTGCTCAGGTGTGGGCTGTGTGTGCCATTGTCCTTTCAGGAAGCCACTGGCACGTTGTCATTGTGATATTGTCACTCTGTAAAGTGACTGAAACACAAAGGTTTTGTGGGAAATGCTTAATCCTGGATATTTGGGATTATTAACTGAAAGGGACTCGCAGCAGCATTTGATGTTATTTTTATTTATTCAGCCCTTTCTTCCCTAAGCTCTGAGATAACATTTCCCAGCCTTATCTCGGCTGAGGACAGCGGGGCTGCTCAGATGCTGCTTTTGTGCCATCCCTCTCTGCTTGCTTCACATCTATTCGGGCCAAGGCATAAAAAATCTGCATTCTTGGCCCTTCCTGGTGGAGCAGGGGGGTCACAGCCCTGGTTCCGCTGGCTCTGAGCTCTTCCTTTCTTTGAGGAAGATGTGAAGCACTTGGGCATCACCCCGAGGACAGTGACAGGAATGATCAGAGGCCTGGGATGACATTCTCCAAAGGAAGAGAGGGAGAGGTGGCATGTTTGACTTGGGCACAGCATCGACCTGAGGGCGTGCACAGGATTGCTGCAGCGAGGACAAAGGTGTGCTCTGAGTGCCTGGGGTGGCTCAGGCAGCAGGGAAGGAATTCAGGCTGCACAAGGGAGAGTCCTGGAAAGGGCTTCTGGCAGATGGATAAAGAAACGCTGGGGAAAATGTGGAGTTTCCATCACTGGGAGCCTCAGAAATTAAGGAAATACCTCCCAGGTGTGTCAGAGGCATCCCTGCTGCACTGCTGTGTTTATCAGAGCTGCCTGGCCCAGCGTGGACCTGCTGCCTTCCCCTGGAGAGCCCCAGGAGCAGCAGCATCCTCCAGCATCCTCCAGCACCCTCTGCTCCCTGAGCCAGCCAGGAGCAACAAACGGAAAAGTGGAGGGCTGGAGACAGTTTGTGGGCAGAATCACTGAGAAAAAAATCTCCAGAGTGAATCCCTGCCTCCACCCTGGAGAAAATGAGAGCTCAGTGAGCATCAGCAGGGCTGGGCTTTGTGCTGTTTGCAGCCAAGACAGAGCCCTCCCCGTCCCCTCCCCTCACTGGGCACAGGTCACACAAGGTGTGGACAGAGGATCCCCATTTGCTGTCCCAGCTGTCCCTTCCAGGGCCACCAGACCCGTCCCAGCCGCTGTGGGTGATGTTTTATTCCACAAAACCAAGGGTAGAAGCGAATTTCCTGCAGCCCACCGCAGTCACAAAAACATCCAGCCGTGTGTAGAGGAATGCTCCTGGAGAATTCCAGAGGGACAGATTCCTGCCGCCTTCCCCAGCCCCTGGGCCGGCTGGCTGGGACCCGGGAGGGGCTGGCAGGGCTGGCTGGGACCCGGGAGGGGCTGGCAGGGCTGGCTGGGACCCGGGAAGGGCTGGCAGGGCTGGCAGGGCTGCCTGCCCGGCTCTGTGGCAATGCCAGCTTGCCCTCTAGTGGCCCTGACCCCAAATGTCCCTCCAGCTGCAGGGCAAGGATGTCCCACAGCTCTTGGGGTCACGCAGTTGGGGCTGACAGTAACAGGAGGCGGATCTGCTTAACCCTTTCCTTCACAGAGGGGCTTAACCCCCTAAAATGTGCAAAATTCACTGCCTTTGGTACCCGGCTGAGCTGCTGCTGCTGCCTCCTCCTCCTCCTCCTCCTCCTCCTCCTGTCTCCCACGGTGGCTCTGAGGATCTTCAATGGCCCGGCAGTGGCTCTGGGGGCTGGAGCCTCTGCAGCAGCAGGGAAAGGGATTTATTTTGCAGCCCAGGCAAGCTTTGCTCTCCCTCCCAGCATTTATGGAAGTTTGGCTCAAGTTTGCCCGTTCCCACCTCCGTGGTGTAATTCCATGTCATTTCAAAGGAGCTGCACCCAGACTAAAGGACAAATATCCAATAATGAGATGACACTGATTTCTGCTGAATTCACTGGATTTTGGATCTAAATGGAGGAGGAGAAGACGAAGCTTTGGCAGCAGGGCCAGAGGACACAGCTCCCCCAGGGCTCCTCTGCTGCACAGGGGCTGCAGACCCGCGGGCAGGAAGGCTCCTGGTTTGCAGATGGATTTTCCCAACCCCAAGCACTCCAGCCCCAAACCCCTCTGAGCCCTGGAGCAGCCCCTCCACAGGTGCCCTCCCCACGACACCTGCGGAGCCTCCCTGGCAGCAACACCTGGGAGGAAAGGGTTAAATGATGCAATTCTCCTTTCCCCGCGGCAGATTTTGCTGTGCCCTGCCTGCAGCCCTGTTTATCAGCGATTGCAGGCTCTAAAACCCACACTTTACAAGTGCAGCACAACCTGGCAGCTATAATTGGTTGAATTATCCCTCATCCCTGATGCAACTCTTGATGAGCCGCCGCCTCAGCCACAGGACTGATAGCAGACAAGTTTATGGCTCTCCTGGAAAACACAATTATAAATTGCATCCCCACCACAAGCCCTGGGAAAGGTTAACCCTTTCACTGCAGCTGCTGAGGCCGGCGGGATTCGCTGACAGCGCTTTCCCAGCAGGAAGGGAAAGGAGGAGAGAGGAATCGCTGCTGGAGAGAGCTGAGAGGAAATATTGGAGAGGAAAAGAGGGATTCAGTGGCCTCGTTCCTGTTTCCACCAGGGCTTTCCTAGAAATGGGATCAAGTTTTGGCAGGGAGCTGCAAGTGAAGGAAGAGCACCAGGGATCCACTGGATTTGTCCATCCTGTGCTGCACAGCCCTGCACAGGTCAGGTGGTGCCACCATCCCAGACCTGCTGGAGGTGTCCTGCACCCAAATCCTTCCCTGGCGTGTGTCACCTGCTCAGAGCTGCTCTTCATATTGCTCATCTTTCCTCTTCAGCTCTGCACAGCTGGAATTGGGAAATGAATGTCAGCAGGGCTGGACAGGCACCTTGGTGCTTTTATCAGGAAAGACTGTGTTTAATTTCAATTTCAATTTTTATTTTTATTTTTACTTTTATTTTTACTTTTATTTTTATTTTTACTTTTATTTTTTTATTTTTATTTTTATTTTTATTTTTAATTTTAATTTTATTTTTAATTTTACTATTATTTTAAAATCATTTTAATTTATTTTACTTTTAATTTTTAATTTTATTTTTTATTTTATTGTGCATTTTAAATTTTATTTTTTAATATTTATTTTCATTTTAAATTTTCATCCCAGGGAGAAAAAACTTCAGGAATTTTCCTGAGCCTCTCTAACCCAGAGCATGGCCCCACCAGGCTGGGGTGGTTTGAGTCCCAGAGGTCTGGAGCTGAGCTCCCTGGGCCATGAGCTTTGTGGCCATTTCCTTGCACCTTCTGCTGACTCAGGGCACAGAACCAGCTGGGAGCAAATCAACCCATCCCCTCTGTCTCGAAATCCTCTGAAATCTGGGCCCAGGAATATTTACAGCCTCTCTGTCTGTCCCTGACCTTCAGCTTTTATTTGCGTACGTAAATTTTGTTCTATTCTGGGGCTGCAAGTTTCATATCAGGGCAGTTCAATCTTTATGAGGATAAAGTGTTTGCAGTGCTCTTAAGCAGCTTAACGTAAGCATGTGTGTGAAAGATTAACAGCTCGGAGAGTCGGAGCAGTTAAGTGACAATATAAAGAGAAAGGAAAGGAGAAAACATCATCAATCTTAAGCAGCACCAGGAATATTTGAGATGAGTTATTGAGGGGAACAATGCCAAGCCCAGCAGGGCATTGATGACCAGAACAGGAAAGGAGAGCAACTTGAAAGGATCATCTGCAGCTCCCAAGCTTGGAAGTGAAAGGAAATGTTAATTAACCCCTGGTAATTATGTCCATCACTTGGTGTAGTGCTCAGAGCAGACATTGGGGTGGAGGAAGGAAGAGGCAGACTCTGAGTGCAGCTCAGTGCTTCTCCAAGGCACTGTCCCCTCAGAGAACAAACTCATCCCTCCCTCCCTGCAGTGGGACACTCCCCTTCGTGCTGCTGAGGCTCAGGAAAAGCTCCCAGGTGGTTTTAACAGCTCTGGTGGACACAAGCAGGCAGGTCCAAGGGTCAGAGCAGACCCTGCTAGCCTGGCAGAAGGGCCCAGAGAGGAGTTTTTAGGGTTTAAAATGTAGCACAATATGGTAATGTAGTGATTCTTATAGGCTGTGTGTAAATGCTGTAGGATTTGTGTGTTGTACTAGATTGGTTAGAGAATCAGAATATTCAACACAGAAGATGATTTCTTGTATTGTAACGGGAACTTCGCTCTCCTCCTCTCTTACTCTTACTTACTTTTCTATGCTCTTAACTCTTGCCTTTTATGCTCTTACCCTCTCCTCCTCTC